>NW_010545665.1:5207-31228 GCF_000687285.1 Phaethon lepturus
CTGGAGGTGAAGGAAGGAATTCACTTTTCACCTGCACACGGCAGACTCAATCACCGAGCAAGATTAGATGAGGTTTAGAAAGCCACGGGTTATAAAAGTTAAACTAAGGGTCATATCGAGTCTGTCTAGAAAGAAATTGATCAATTAAATATACCCACTAGCCTAATTTTTAATAAAGCAGCACTATCTTTGCAATTAGGCCACCAATTAGGTGCAATTAGGCCACGCTCTCTGCTCTGGAGCAGCATCCCTTCATCCCCGAGCTTGCGCCCACACTCAGGGTCCCAACGCGGCTGCTCCCTCCCACAGCTTCACCGTGGCAGCCTGGGCAGCACGCAGCCCAAAGCAACTGGCTCCCTTTGAGTGTTTCTTAATATCTGAAATTTAACAGTAAAAACCCTCACCGAACAGTTAATAGCAAAGCTTCCCAGTTTTATGAAGTTCCTGTTGTATACATAATTTACATATTATTTCATTTTGTTTGGACTCTTCCAGTTTCCAGCTCATACACAGGAGGCATCAGCAACCCACCATACTCTGGGAATTTTTTTGCACTCCCACATGTTACGCAGCATATTCTTTGTGGCACTGCTGCTTTGCACCCCTGCAATGGCCGCTTTTGTGAAATGCTGTGGTTTCCTTCAAAGTAAAAGGTAATTCTGCCAACTCTCAGGGCTGGGAACTCAGGGATATTAGGAAAAGTACGTCAGGACTGTTTATGGGCTGCAAACTTAATGAGCAAACACAGCACTTCTTTTGACCTCAAAAATTACTTTTTAGGATAAAAGAGAGGAGGTCTTACAATAAAAAAAAGCACGATCAAATGCTTCAACCAATGGCACTGCCGCATGGAGCCTGTTCCTTAGCATCCCGGAGCAGATGTACTGCACTCAAAATGTCTTTGTCTATTAAAACTGTGTCAGCTTCAGAGACTCCAAAACTCCCTGTGGCATAAACAGAATTTCTAATGAACAGCTGCAGGATACAGGAGTAGCTGCGCAAAATGCAGCTGCCGAGATCATTTTCTTTGCCCCTCTCTCACCACCTTTCCTCTGCTGCCCGAATCCCACCTTCTCCCATTTGGGTCTTCCCTGTCTTCCCTCTCCCACAACTCCACCACTTCCCTGCGTCTCCTGCACCCTTCACCAATAAGCCAGCCCATCGGTTTAGTTCATCCATGTCCTTCTTCATGCTTCCCTGTGACCCACTCCAGCTTCCTTCTTCACAGCAAGTCAGCTAAGGACCAGCAGTTTGAGGGCAGACACCCAGCACCGGTTTCCTCTATTGACATTTATTATCTTCAAAGGCCGCCAGCATCGCTCACCTCCTTAGACCGCGTCTTGCTGTGCCCCGCACATCTCCTGGTCTAACAGAGCCGCGCTCCCATGCAAACCCTTGAGCGCTCTCACGCCTCCCCAGCCTCTGCAAGAGTTTTGCTGCTGTTTTGCCTGCTCGCACCGAGAAAACGCAAAAGGGAGAAATAAAGGGGGAAAAAAACATTAGCACGACAAACCCTGTAATTCCACAAAACATGAGCAATCCTCAGGGAAGGATTCAGCCTGAGTAAATTGAAACCCACTAATAGAGCTTTTAGCTTCAACGCTGCCTTCCAGGCCAAGGCACCAAAGCATGACTCCTCATGTGAGTTGTGTTTTGCTTTGTGGTTTTTTTTAAAACCCTCTGCCTTTGAAACCAAAAACCTGTCAAGCATACAGCCTGGTCTGGAGGTGCTTCCCAACTGCTCTCCTGAACCTGATGGTGTCCCGTTAGCCAGCTGAAGAAACAGCTGGAATGATTATTAATTTAGTCAGGCACTTGTAATGGCCCCTGAGATGCTCAGCACTGTACTCAGAGAAAAACATAATCTGTTGTCTCAGTGTAGTCCCAACGAACACTTCTGGGAACACCAGCACAAATGAAGCCTGAATTCTTACTGTTTGATGTTTTCGCTCCTCTGTGGGGTTCTCCAATACTTTGTAAAGAGCCTTGTTTTCCTATTTGCAGGACATTTATAGGGAGTTAATGTTTTTGGTAAGCTCTGTTCCTCTAATTTGAGCGAAAACAGCTGATAGGTTCAAAAGTTACTAGAAGACTAACAAATAAGACCAGATGCCAAAGTCCCATTTTACTACAACACTCTAACAATGTTAAAGAGTGTGTAATGCTAAGCAGTAGTGTCTTTTTTTTAAAGAAATCCTTATTAACTGGTATCGAACACACAGGCCAGTTAAATGCCTTGTGGCTTTGAGACAATCTGTCTGATCTAATCATGTAATGTCCAAATGCATTAGCTATTCATCCACTGCAATGAGTGGCGAGACTGGTGCTAGCACTGAGCAGCTTAAACCAGCCAAGTTTTTGCAAAGTTAATGGCTTAACAGCTTCTCTGGATTGGCAGCAGGATGTGCAGGACAGATCTTATTCACAGCTGACAAGGCTTCGAACAGTTAACATTGCTGATGCACTTTCATGGCCCAGAGGAAAAATTCCCAGAGAAACCGTGTGTCGTGGATATTGTGGATACGCTCTGCACTTCGGAGATCGCCCAAGTAATCCTCACCATGCGCAGTCCCACCTGTCCGTTCACAACAGAAGGTGAAGAGAATCCAAATGTTAGCAGAGGGGTTACGTTTGGGAAGGCTGAAGCTACTTTGGCGAGGACACGTCAGGTTTAAAAATACTCCAGGCAGAAATTTCCAACGCACAACAGCTATTTTTGCTGTGTAAGTGGGGCCAAATGTCCTTGGAGCAGCTCAAAAACGGGCAGTGGGACACACTGCCAGCACAATGCTTGTGCAGATGAAGCAACCACTTCCAACACAAACTGCTGTCTCCCAGCCATCATCCCAAAGACCAGACCATTTCCAACTCACACCAGCTTCAGGGACCACTTGCAGAATAGATGCTGAGAGGTCCTAATGGAGGAGGAAGCCACAAACATCTCTTCTGGCCCTTTCTTATGAAGAGTCAGGCCTAACATCTCTCACGCTGTGCCACCTCACTCTCATCTCAGTGGACTGAGCCATAAATGGCTCAGATCGCACAAAAACATTGCAAGGGACAGCACAGCTATCCCCCTTTTAGGCTTAATAGCATAATAGATTGGCTAGTGCATGAGTTAACTTATTGCCATCCACTGGACAAAAACTGCTCGTGTCCAGAGTAAATACCTGATGCCCGGCCAAGAAAAGGGGAGATGTTCCCAGAGCTTAGGAAAGCTGCTGGTGAATACAGGCTTTGAAGGGCTCAGCGACACAGCCACCAACTCCACTGTAAACGTGCCATGAAGGCAGACATGAAGGCATCAGCTTGGAACAAAGTCATTAAGATAGCAAAAAAATTCAGAATTCAATTTGACCACAGTATAGAATCCAATAAAAACAATAAAAAAGCACGAGGATGGCTAAATTAGAGCAAATCAATGATCCATCCACTTCAACCCCTCATTCTTGCGTGCTCATTTCCAGCTGCTTTGGTGCAAAATACTTACAAATCATAGTCACAGGACAACTTATTTGGAACAATTTTCCCCTATCCACTAGCAGATAGGAGTTGCATGAGCCCTTTAATAAGTCCAACGCTTTTTTTAAGCAATAAATCATGTGCATTTTCATCTGTACAAAGCCTGAACCATTAAAAAAAAAATAATATAAAGGAAAGCCACATCAAACACTTGGCTTCACAGTTTCTTGTGGCAGTGAGTTCCACAGCTGAGCTCCACAAGCAATCTCCTTTCACCAGCTTCAACTACAAAACCTCCTCCTGTGCCCTCTTCTACCAATACAGTGTTACGCACCTCTACAGCGACAGGTACCACAGGACTCTCACCCAACTTACTACAGACCCAGAGGAGCAACAGTAAGAAAGCCACCAGAACAAGAACTGCCACCTTACCTTCCCTAAGCTGTCTAACGTCCCACCACATGCTCCTCTCTGAACTAGGCAGTATTAATCTTTTCAATCCCTGCGACCATCAGTGTTGGCAGAGAAGCAGAAATACAAGGATCCTACTGCCAAGAGACCATTTCAGCATAAATCCGCACTTCTGCTATTTTCTCATCCTTCCTGATGGACATTCTGGTTCTCCAGTACAGTCCTTTTGTGGAGTAGCCCTCCCTCTCTTTTATCCAACATCCTAACATCTCTGTTCTGTTTCTGTTCCAGTCATTTCCCAAATTTGTGCCGAGTTCCTTTTTTTTTTTTTTAATTGTTCTCAATATGTCACTCTATATTACTCAACAGCAGATTTATTTAAACGTGTCAATGCTGTTGCTTAGCAGATCTGACTGTGCTTTACAATTTAAGCCTGCTTCAGAATCATGTGTTCCCCTTCCCAGTGCTCCCCAGCAAGTCAGGATCATCAGAAAGTTTGAGGAAAATAAAAATAAGTCCAACTCTAAAGGCAGTCCATTGGCCTACCTAGGAAAGCTTCACTAGAAATCACTAGAAAGAAAAACATCACCATCAAAAACCAGCCTAGAAGAAGAAGAATTCTGCCAAAAAGCCCACCCAATTTTTCTTCTCAGTTAGGAAGCAGTACCAGGTGCTATTTGTCTTCCATTTCTACCTTGCACCCACAAGCTTCAATAGGAGCTCATCAAGTAAATGATCATCAAGAGCTTTGAAAAGACTCCCAATACAGAGCTAATACCAGCTTTCCCCAAGCAGCAAGCTAATTTTAGGTAATGGCCTTCAACCGTTCTATAAAAGGCCTGGAACACCCAGGTGAGAGCATGTTCTGACCTTTGAAATTAGACTTGGGTCTTCGCTGAGAGAGAGAAGATAATGTGCAACTAAATCACATACACAGTGTTTTCTGCTTGGGCTTTTCAAGCTCTCCAACCAGCAACGGTGTAGGTTTAGTCATTGCCCCCCCAGACTCCCACTCACACATTCACGCCTAATGGCTCGGCACAGCATCAGCAAGCTCCGTGCACAAAATTCCAGGAGAGGCAGAAGCTGTCCCAAAATGGTTATGAAAAAGACTAAGCAAACCCAAGAAAATGTCACCCTTCTGCAATCCACTGAAGCAGAATAAACACAAACAAACTGCCCAAGACCACACCAAAACCTGCTGCGCAGCCACTAACAGATGCCAAAGTTCTGCGCATTCACTGGGGCTTCAACTGTGAGGCCATGTCCACAGGCTTGTCTCCACTCAAGGTATATTTCACTTGTTGTCCCCAAGCTGAATTCATCCTCTGCCCCAAAATCTCCACCTCAATCTTCACCCTGCATTCCTCCAAGCAAGGCTGGTTTAAGGGAATTAACTCCCATAAACTGATGCCATCAAGACAATCTCCAGCAGCTACTAATTCCAGACTCGGACAGCAAACCACACCCAAGAAACCAGGTTCACAACCTTGGCAACTGATACCACAACCTGAAACAGCCCAACCAAAGACAAAACTTGCAGCAGGACCTGCCAAAACGGCTGCTGATGGGTTTCCAAAAATAACCCAGTTCCTTTTCTGCGGTGCCTGATGTCCGTTTATTCACAGCCACCTAAAAATAGCCCTTCCCACTTGGATCAATGAAGAGAGCTGACAGAAGTGAAAGATGCTCATCACTCCGCACACACGCAAGAGTAAAGGAGATAAAATACGTTTGAAATGCAGCGCGGGGAACAATCCCGCGCTGGCCCCAAGGGAGCCAGCTGGAAGGGCCTAATGATTCTTCTCCAGCAACAGCTGTGATTGAGTTTATTTCTATTTTGTGTGATTAAAAAGAAAAAGACAGATAAAAGGGAGAACAAAAAGACCAAGATTTCAAAAGGCACTAAAAATAAAATAGTTCGTATTCACTTGGCACCCTACCTTGACAGCACTTTATACATGATAGCCAAGCAGTCCTCAATAACCCAAAAGGAAGATGCAAGTAATTTATGGGCAGTGAAACCAAGGCACGGAAATATTAAAATACTGACTCAATCATCAATAAAGTCAACAGCAGGAGTAGGTTTAAAGGGCAGGTGCTCCTGATGCACCTTCTATTCATGCTGAAAGACCCCTCTCTATATATTCTTCACGGAGGCAACATAATTGTTTCCACTGGCTGGCAAGTGTAAATCGATGCTGAAGAGTTCAGCGGCTCCTCAGAAGGAGTTACAGTCCATTTACTGGTAAAAGTTAACCGGTTTTCAGAGCCTGTTTGCACCTCACAGCGAAAATGCACTTTTTCAAAATTCAAACATACAAGTTTAGCAGCTGGATGCCTGATATTAATCCCTTTATTTAAACACTAACAACTTTAAGTGTCTCTAAGCAATTGTAAAGGCTTTATTAGCTAAGGCAATGAAAGCCTGCGAGCAGCCAAGTCAAGAGGAAGCCAAGGTTATCTGCAGTAAGTTTCCAAGCATTAACTTTGACAACACAATCTCGCTCTTCAGAGTATTTGTACCTCAGAGGTAGGAACATGGAGTACAGCAATGCAACTGGAAAGGCTGCACCTACCCTGCCCAGCTCCCTGCATGGCACCTTGCTGCCAGCAGAAGTCTGTGGGCAGGTATAGATGAAGCAAATCCTCCTGGAAGCCATTCCCGTGGCCATGAAGGGAAGACGGTGATTGGGAACCGATGTTCCGTGACTGGGAATAGATGTACTGTGGGCAAATGACCTCACTGATCTGATTGTCTTCTGTAACCAAGTGACTGGATGGGTAGATGAGCAGACAGCAGTTGACATTCATTACCATGATAGCAGCAAGGTTTTTGATGTAGTCTCCTATGACAGAATGTACAGGGGGAAACAAATGACTGGAACAGGAGCCCAGAGAGGTTTTAGACCCCCAACCCCAGTGACTGTCAAACCTCAACTGGATAAAGCCTTGAGCAACCTCATTTACCTTTGTGGTTAGCTTTACTCCAAGCAGGACGTTGGATTAGAGAGCTCCAGAGGTCCCTTTCAACATGATTTGTAATGTAATTCAAAGAAAGGACAAAGAGAAGGTGGAAGTCTTTCTTGGAGATAGCTGAACTATATAAAGCTGTAATGTATAATAAAAATAACTCTTCATAAGCTCTTCATTGAATGGATGATCTGGTGACAGGGGGAAGTCTCCCAGCACACTGTGCTTCCTTCTTGCTAACGTTTACATCTTGACACAGGAATACATCTGTTCAATTAAGACACATATACCACTTGCATGTTAAAATTTGAGGTGCTTTGGTGGTAGCTTAATACTTAAAAAAACCCAAACAAACAACTTAATACCTGTAGGAGGTGATAAAACATTCATGAGAACAACACTGTGAGATTAAATGGTTTGGACTGACATTAAAGGACATTTTAAGAGACATCCTTTTAAGGATTCCTCTGCTCCCATCTCTCTGCTCATCCACTACATAATCATTTCCCCAGATCCTTTCATGTATCCAACACGCAGAGAGATACACAAGGCATGCACAGGCTGGATCCCATCTGGTTGCTTTAGTGGGAGGAAAAAATAATGGATTAGATACTATCTTTGAATTCTAGGTATCACCAGGTTTGGAATTTTTTTTTTAGAAATGTCTTCTGTTGTTACTGGAAAGTGTAACTATAGAGTTTCACCAAAGCTCCTTTCAGGTTCGTTTTCCTTTCAGCTTGCTCTCACAGCTGTCTTCCAAAATCCACAAAAGACAAAAATCTATAGTTCCTAGTGTACACTTTCTGAAATGGTTTCAAGTGCAGTGCAAAATTTTCACCCTTAATATGGTCTTGTAAGGCACATGGCTATCTTCCTGACTTTGCTGGTCCTGATCCAGAAGGGAAAAAAACCCATCCAAAACCACAAGTCACTTGTTTTGCTGACCAGGATTACCTGACTTAGTGAATATCAGCAACCTTCAAGGACACAGTATAACACAGCTGAGTGGAAATCACAAGTGCTGGATGCAATTCCCTCAAATCCTCTAAGCCTCTGCTTCTCCACTGTAACAGCCATTTAAGTGCTGATAAACTCACTTTTAGATTATTTTCATAAAACTGAAGGTCAGCAAACGATTTGGTAATTAAGACTGTCACATAGTTCTCATCCTGATGCATAACTCAAGCCTACTCCACTGAACAGACCAGAAGGCAAGGGTTGTGCTGCCTATTTTGAGGTGTGACGTGCCCCGTGGGGTCACTGGGGCTTGATGACAGATGGCTCAGAGCCACGTCTTGCAGCAGCATGACTCTCCAAGCCCTGGCTACCCCACTGCAAGCATCTGCACCCCTCTGCAAACCTTGGCCATGTTTAATGATGGAGTCTGCTTTTCTGCATCCCTTGGCAGTGGTCAACTCCTTCTGCTTCACATAAGTTGCCTCTTGCCCAGGGTGGCTTTGCAGATGAAGAGTGAGCAGTCACACCAACCAGTTCTCAACAACCCATCCCTGCATGCTCCTGACTCTCTTCTAAGTCAATCTGAAGAAACACACTGATCTTGGCCAAAAAAAGTGTCTGGTATAAGGAGCTCATTCTAATATCAGCCAGTGGAGGGCAACCACACACATACACAACAGCCAGCATCCTACTGCCTGATACAGAAAAAAAAAAAGCAGCACCTTCTTCCCGTTTACAGCAGAAGAGTTTAAGTGTTTTATCTTTTCCATTCTGCCTTATTTATATCTATGCCCCTGCTTGTGACATTTAAACAGCATCCACCAAATAGCAGATGATATTCACCCGAAATCAGGCAAAAGAGAACCTAAATTCCTCAGTTGCCCTACTCAGCGGCAGTTCTGCTCTTCTCCCTGTACATGAGAAGGACCAGCCAGGCCACACAGGTAAACCACACAGCAGAAAAGCAACATTTCCCCCCTTGCATTTTATCAAACAACACATGGACAAGACAAGCTGGAAGAGTTTCACCACCTTTTTCTTTTTTTTTCCCCCACCAGATATGAGGCCTGAGCTGTAAGGGGCTACCCAAACCTTGCAGTAGGAGAACACAGCAGCTGTGATCTAGCAGGAACAGATCAGCACCTGGCAGGTCTTCAGCAAACCAAATTCTTACCCAGCTAAGCAGGGGTATACATGCAGGATGTATAGGAGAAGGCAGGTGAAGGCTGTATGGATCCTACGCCATGCAGATAAGCCATGGTACTTCTAATTCACAGAAGTTAGAAGGCAGCAGCACATCCCGTCCAGGCAGCCGCTTCTTTCATGCTAGCCGGAGATGAAAGGCTAAAGCAAGCTATTATCTTCAGAGGCCTGACAAAACAGCAAGCCAAATCAACTAATGCTTTAGCGAGAGGTAATCCAATAGTTTCAGCTGAGCAATTGTTTGAATAGCCACAGTGTTTTGGTACAAAGACAGGTTGAACGTCAATAATTCTTTAGTCCAGACCAAGTAGATCTTAAGCAAATAGAAAACAAAACATTCTTCTTCCTTCACCACGCCAGCAAGCTCAGATGCCCTTCCACAGCCCAAGCATGTCCCTGCCCCAGCCAACCCGCAGAGCGAGCAGCGCGGTGCTGCTCAGCATGCCGCTGCGCTAACTTCGTCAGCTGAACAGATAACCCCCCAAGCTTGTCAAGACAAGTTGGTCGCTGTACGTGCCGCTGACCTAAGGAGAATACATCAGTCACAGCTGGTAATTTGGGCATTGGAAGCAAGGAAACTGCTCATGAGCTGGCTATAAATAGCAAAGGGACTGGGGATATTTTCTCCCTTTTGTGCACGCCTGCCTGCCCTGCCTGCACAAACCCTTTGGAGCGCTTATCAGCTTGCTCTGATGCTCTCATGATTCAAAATAAGCAGGACATGGAAGGGAAAGGGTTTGTTCAGGAGAGCTCAACAACCATAACTTTAATACCTTGGGGCAAGATATCCTGCAAGTAATGCCATTCCTCTGTACTTAGCTGGAAAACCCAAGGAAAGGCAGGTGTTTGTGGGAAAGGCATCGGGTGACTCAGCTCTTCACCCTCTCCTTTCTCCCCGGCAGCATTTCAACAGCACAACACACTGGTGTTACAGGAGCAAGACACAGGGACTCGCCTGGCACATGAAATGGAAAGTCAACAACTCAATCACCTCTGATTTTTCAGGGTACTCATTTCTTCATCATCATTATGTTCTGTTGTAAAAGTCACTTGACGATCTCAGTTGATCTGGGATACTGAATTTCATCATCGCCTGGGAAAATGTTGTTGATAAACAATTATTAAGGGGAAAAAAAAAAGAAAAAAAGAGAGGCAAACAGAAATCAGTGCTTCTCCTCTGGCCTCCAAAGGATCTTTCTGCACGCAAATCTGTTCTGGCTCCAAGGGTCTGGGCTGGCACAGTTTGCCTGTATTGGCTGCTGTGCACAACAAGCACCGTGCCACAGCACTCCTTTGCTCGTGCCAGTAAAACACTGGCTTTCCAGCCTGGGGTGGTTTTCAGCACCAGTATCACAGGAAAAAGGGGAAGGAGAGGCTCTGGAGAGGCTACCATAGCCCCAAGGCTACACTAGTAGTACATCTGCCTGTTTTCTGGCCCCAAGTCCAGTGGGCACAATCCGGCCACTTTTGTGCTCTTAAACTTTCTCCCCTTCCTGAACACAGCGGCCACACCCAAGCTGCCTTGAGGGGTCAGTTCCTGGTTGTGCCGCCTTCTGGCCCACGGCTGTGGATTGTGTGGGTCGATGCTAGCCAGTCGAGGCCACCGCCGGTGGGTCACACCCGGGATGAGTGAGTCCCAGTGCCCAGGAGCATCCCCTTGCCTCCCGGTGACTAGGCTGCCAACCCGGCGCTGTGCAGCTCGGAGCAGAGCCTGGCCTCAACAGCCCACGGCTGAGGAAGGATTGGGAATCCTGATGGTAGCATTTAATAACAAATAAATACCCATGAAACACATGAGAAGGGTTGTTACTTCAGCATGTATAAAGGAGACATTGAAGTGACAGGGAACTTCACTTCCCACCTTTTGAGGGGATAATACAAACCAGCGGAGCAGAAAGAAATCCAAAACATCATTTATCAAAGCGGCAACAGAATTTTCTGACAAAGGAGAGATTTCACAACACGGATGCTTTTGGCATGGGTGGATTCATGGCAAAACAATGAAGCAATGCGAATGATATACGATGGTTTCTTTGCACAGAGTGCCGAAAAGCTTTCACAAGCTTTATAAAATTAGAGCTGCTTATGCTTAACAGCTAAAATGAAAAGGTGGGGAGGGAGTGCTTCCCCCGTGCCGTTCTCTAGAAGCAGAGCTCATGATTGTACTCAGTGGGAAACACGCTACTTGTCGAGCAGTCTCGGCACCTTCACTCCCACTGAGTTGCAGGCACAGGGGAAGCTCAGCAATTTGCAGAATTGGGCCCTTGCTTTTGTTCCTCTCGCCTCTCTCCCTCCCCACGTACTCTCCATCCTTCCTTTGACACACACAGATGGAAAGACTGATGATAACACGACAATTAGGTTATTTGAAGCCTTGCTACTAGCTACTCTAAATGCAGGCACATGAAGCAGCAGGATTCTGCTGGTGACATTTGGACCACAAATGAAGTCCCCAAGAGTAATAAACAATCAGGTAAAGAAATCTGGAAAGAAATTACCCAGCACACCTTGTCTTCTTGGCCCCCACGAGATCCATATAAAATGTGTTAATGCATCTGATTATGATCTAAATTATGTACAGAGGCTCCTGCCAAGCACTCTGTGAAGTTTCTTTATTGTTAAGTTGGAAGCTGTTTAGGAATGGTCCAGTCATCATGTTTCAAATTAGATTTGGGAAAAAACATTTTCCTATTTTATTGCTGGCTCAGAACATGGGTTTGTGGGAGAAGGTCGATGTGTGGTTTTTCTCTGCTGAAGAAAAAAGCAGGAGAAGTGGTGACAGAACAAAGAAAGAGTCAGCCCATTACCTGTCCTTGTATTGTAACCTGAGCTGCATGGATTTACTGTACACAGACGTGCCAGAAAATGACTGCAGTTTCAATGGGCTTTCTAGATGTGTTTTTCCCAAAAGGAGGGTATAAACACCAAGTATTCTCGTGCATGTGTTCCACGGACTATAGAATTTTGAAAGAAATCGTTTCTGAAAATGAAGAGTTTGCTAAGATTGCCTTGCAAAACATCACACGAGACTCTCTCCATACCTGTAAGCGCTAGCTGAGCTGTCGCTTACTCTGACAGCAGATCACTGTATACCTTGGAGGCAGGTAAGAAAGCCGTTATTCTCCCCTGTATGCCATACCAACATCGGAGCTTTAAAAAAACAAAAACCCAATACACACCTCCCAGGTATTTATTCAATACATACAAGTTTGGGAGAGCACCCACAGTTTTACACAGCAAGCCTGACAACCTCACTTGTAGTTAAAACTCCACCGACCCAGTCTGTGTTTTATCTTCTGCTGGCATCTGACTGAGCCTTCACTGCACTGATCAGCATCTCCTTTCCACTGCATTGCTGGTTTCCCAAGTTAGAAGCAGAGCCAAGGTCACCTTGCTCAGAAGAGCTGCTTTTTAAAAGGAGAGGTCCCTTCATGTTAAAGGTCTTCCATCTATTACCTCTGCCCTCCCAAACACACAGCTGTAACAACTGTGTAAATCTGGACTAAGCAGGGCCCTATGGAAGAGAGCTAGCATATAGCAGCTCTTACAAATTTATTCCACTCTATACATACATACATACACACACACATATATAAAAATATATATATTTAAGAATATATATATGCCAGATAGTTGTCTGCACCTCCTCTCAAGATGCACAGCTCATCTTTGGTATAAGGCTTAATAGCTTAATACTTCATCGCTATAGTGCCTGGCAGAACAGGCATTTTAAGGTATCAACCACACCCAACCCCTGTGGTATGTCAAGACAGTCATTTGATATGAACAACAACTGTTGGCAACATTTAATATTGCTCTACAGGATGATGTTAGAAGTTAAGCATTAGAAATCCACATTTAAGGCAAGCTTTTCTTGCTTGGCGTGTGCGTTAGAGCCCATGTTCAAGCAGCTTTGCTTCCAGCGCCAAACACCTTGAGCTGGGCAGCAAGGGAACAAAACGCAGAGATTGAGGCAGATGTTAAGCCTAACTTGTTGAACTGCGATGTCCTTGGCCTATCTTTTGGCATTCATTTCTGAAAATATCAACTAGGCAACAAGGCAATTATGCCAGCGACCAACACTCCTGCCTGCGGTTAAACTCAGCACAGACATAAAGACCGAACTCAGGAGTCAGCCCATGTAAAACTCGGCCTGAGCCAGACCTTGTTATCAGCAGACCTGCAGGAAGTTAGGGATCAGACCTATCATTTCTAGTCACCATGATAATGTAGTGGTTTAAACACCAAATAATGCCTTAATGTAGGATCACGGGCTGGATTCCTGCCAGCCAACAGTACTGCTTTAAAAGGAATATTTATCTCTATGAAACACTTACTAAACAACATGCTAGGTGCTTGAAAATAAAGCCTTCACTAAACAACCAGATTTTAACATGAAATTCTGCATGTTGGCATTCTCTTCTGCTGCAGGTAAGACCGATTCCCTTACACAGCATGCTTATTTTCTCTCTTTCTCTCTTTTTAAGAAAAAAAAGAATTTTCTCTTTCAGTTTAACTTTGAGGAAAGATGGAAGACCACAGTTTGGCCTCAAAGACATGAGATCTTTTGAATTCAAAGTCAGCAGGCTCTCACAGGAGTGGAGCTCAAGGGCTGATCTGGAATATATCAGAAAGGATTTACTCTTTCACTTGAACAAGGCAAAAAAAAAAAACAACCCCTAGATGTACAGATGTGTGGTTGGGGGTGGAGAGACAGCTAACAGGTTAAAAAAAAAAAAAAAGACAACTTAAAAGAGTGTCATTATGGCTTGATTGCCACGATCTCGTAAGTCAAACACTATCCTGCATGGTTGGATTTCCTGGAGGAAATCACCAGCACAGTTGCTAAGTCTGCTGGAAGCGGTTCAACCCAAGTATATGGAGCAGATGCTCCAAACATGACACACAAGGACACAGCGCTCCTGGAGAAATCTTTTGACAGCAAGTCAAAACAGGGGCTTGAACTGGTCATGTGTTATTAGAGATGCAGCTGTGATTTTTTCACAGATTAGTAGAGTTCAAGGCCAAAAGGGACCTTGAGAGCACCTAGTCTGCTTCTTGCTGTATCACGGGCCACTACATTTCATCCAACTTTTCCTAAGAGCAGGAGTTAGATCTGGCAGCCAAATCCCAACTTGAATCTGTTGCAGCTCCCAGTAACAATCCATGTGCTACTTCCAGTCAAAAACTCAGGCTGCCAGAGTAGCTTTGCATAGGACGCAACTGCCACTTGCTGTCCTTGTGTCCCTCTGCCAGAAAATGCTGCTCCCTGGCAGAGGCAGAAGTGACTCCAGGCTCCAGCCACTTCGCTTCTTGCTTGACACCTTTGCCCAAGCCCAACGTCATCAACAGTTTCGACAACACTCCGGAGTCTGCCTGACGGAGCTGAGCGCAAGGCACAAAATCCCATCCTCTGGCTTTATTACAGGAGCGAGAAGAAAACTGGAGGAGGAGAAAGGTGCTGCTGGCAACAATCTCCAGCCTCTATCATGAGATTGCCCGTGGTTCCCGGTCAGGCACACAATAGCTGTGCATCAGCAGCCCACGGACTAACCCTTGCACAGTGAACCTACCTTGGTTACTAAGTGTTTTGGGACAAGAATCTGCCCAATGAAAGATGATAAAGCAGAAAAATTTTCAGATCATGCACGCCGTTTCAGAGCCCAACTCCCCACACTGAGCTGCGTGTGGGGATTTGGATCCTCAGGTGCCCAGACACTGAGCTGGCAAGCTCAGACCATTAATGCCATTCAACACTGCTTTTAAAATCAGAATTTAAACTGCTGAAATCAGAATATTGTGAAATGCTGCTTCTTTGCCTGCAGTTCTGCCAACTGAATTGGGCTAAAACTTTCAGTAAATAATACATGATTAAAAAAATGAGTTGATGGCCAAAAAAATGTGTAAGCAGCTTGATTAAGGCTCCATGGGTGACACTGTACTGGTGCTGCCCAACTTTTACAAGCTTTCCCCATCTTACCATTACTTCAACCTGACTATGGGGAGAAGGGAGTGTTGCTAGAAGAGTGCAGAGATGTTTTGGTAGACTGTTAAAATACAGCAAGAGAAGAAGCAATCTAATGCCAGGCATGGAGTAGACTGACACTGCAGGGCTCATCTGCGCTTTACCTTCTGCACCTTGGCTCTGACCTGTCTGGCATCACGCATCAACTCCTTCACTATTTTTCTTCTTTCTCCCAATGTTGATCTCAAGGGTTCTTCTCCCATTTAATATAAAAACACAAGCAAAACCACATGTACCTAAGAAACGTACTACCCATCGCCTAGAGGCATCATGCGAGAGAGGCTTAAAAGCACTCCTTCCAGACCATCTCCAAACAGATGAGAGATTCATAAGCAGTCAGTCTTCTGCCTGAATGCCCCCATGGGCTTGACAACCTGGGCTGCTGGGGAGTATCAGAGGCTGGAGGACACCAGCTGAGGAGACAGGCACAGGGTTAGGCCCAAGGCAAAGAAAACCTCCTCGGGTGCTATCATGCCCAGAGCAATGAGGCACATCCTGGTCTCCTGCATATTCCTCAGAATGGCAGAGACTCACAAAGGGAGTCTGTAGGGCATCTGTAATAAAGAGCAAACTGGCCAAAATTCCCCAAGCAAAGTTTTGACCTGGACTTCTGGTCCTGAGCCTCTTCCATTGCCGGCACACCAGAGAAATGAACTGAGCCTCCCCTGCCTGAATTTGATGTTTTGGCTTCTAAGGGCAGTACGCACACTTATGGGGACAGCGACGTCCAGAAGAAGGATGTGAAAGATGCCCTTGGTTGTCAGCCCTGCTACTGACTTGCTGAGTTACCTTCACTCCACCAAAACCTGGCCCATTACCTGGAGCTGGGGATGAGGATACTTGGCTTCGTAACAGCCAGTACAAGCCACAGCAGAACTTCAGCGGTAAATGACCAGCATGCTTTACAACTGTTGCCGATAGCTCTCTCTAAACAAGACAACCTAGAAAAGGGATATTTCAAATCCTTTGTAGCTAAATGGGATGAGATGTGGGTCACCAGTGCTATGCCCCATCAGCCCAAGGCCAGCTTGCAGGCTTTCTTGGCTCCCTTCACAAGGAAATGTTTACACTCCAACACCTAGCAACCGATAGCTCTGAAGTCACATGAATTTGACTGTTTCCCACTTTAAAAAACAACAACAACAACAACAACAAAATAAAAACAAAACAAAAAAAAAAACCCCAAACAAACAAACAAACAAAAAACCCACCCAGCAACCTACTTTGCTCTGCAAGTGCCAAGGTCAAAGACGACTACTGCAAGCCATCCAGTCTGACCTGTTGCATGACACACCATGAGTTCCACCCACCAGTTCCAGCCTCAAGCCCAGTAACTCACTATGATTTTCATCCAGCTTTTTCCCTAGCTGAAATCCTCTCTCAGACATGCTTCTGCTGCAAACAACTCTCTGATCTCAGCAGCTAAACATATAGAAAACTGAAACAAAATAAAATACCTTTTGCTAACCAAAGTCCAAGGTTTCAGGACTATCATTCAGTGGGAGACACCTTTGCTGTAGATGGCATTTCCTTTTGTTTCAGAACAAAAAGCACTGCACATCAGGGCCATCTACATCCTGCCTTCATCCTCCTACACAGCCTTTTGGACAGTCACAGTTTTGGCGGCTAGTACAAGCAGAACGTCCCAAGCCTCCCTCTTCCCACCCCTACTCTTACTAATGCG
This sequence comes from Phaethon lepturus, assembly GCF_000687285.1. Lineage (NCBI taxonomy): Eukaryota > Metazoa > Chordata > Aves > Phaethontiformes > Phaethontidae > Phaethon > Phaethon lepturus. Next base: position 21,923 of record NW_010545665.1, read on the forward strand.
TTCCATACTCACAGCCTTTCACACAGTCCCAGCTCCGCCGCCGCTCCCGGCAGGGAGCTGGTGCTGGTCCTCCGGGGCTGGTGCTAGGCTCTGGTGACAAGATTGGCAGCTGCTTATAAAGGCTGCCTCCATCCTTTTCACTTCAGCTAGCAAAATGCTTCCCAAGTGCCCACATCTTTGGGCTACAAAGAAGGAAACATATTGTGAATGTAGCTCTTCTCTCTCTTGGCAGGCTGCAGGATATGGCACGCTTCCATCTGCACAAGGCTACAAGATGTTTGCAGAAATGAGAACTAACAGCCACGACCCCTCTATCCCTTGCTCCTCCCTGGACTGCAAAGCTTTTTTAAAGTTCTCCAGAAATAATGAGGGAAGATGTTACTCAACAGCCAAAGCTGAGGATTTGATTTCAACATGCGCTGCAAAACACACGCTTCAATGCTCATCCCCACTTTGTGAACCCAGCATCTGTACACAACCCTCACTGGCTCTTTGAGGTCTGGAAATATTTTCTTGCAAGCTTTGAATGCATACAGTTTACAAAATAAAAATCCACATTGGTTAAATTATTTTTTTTTTTTCCAAAGTCACAAATCCTTCTGGGTCCCTGAAACTCTAGAGACTTGGGGGCAGAGGACCAAAGGAATCAGAGCATCTGGAAATGGGATGCCCAAATCCGCATCAGCTAAACAAATCACTCTCCTGGGAGCTTAGGTTTTTTAAAAGCATAATTCTAATGTAAGCTCTGAAAAACATTAGGGTGCTCATGGGATAAATGCTACCTTATGATAAAAGCAAAGCCCCTTCTCTAATAAACACTGTATAACTTACATAAAGTAAAAATTACAGCATCTATTAATGACAGCGATCAGGATATAATATTAACAGCAGTAACAGCACACTAGCACAGGTTCACCCAAAAAGAAAGGCAGTTTCTCTCTACTCCCCATCATAGAAGCTGTGGCAAGTAGCTGTTTTCAGCTACTTCATTTTATTTTTTATTAGTTTTTACAAGCTGGCTATGCTAAAAGGTTGCACCAGTAATTTAAACTGCAGTTGTCAGCAGAAGTGAAGGACATTGTGGGATACATTTTATTCTAGCTCTTTTATTACTTGGCTCCTTAGAGTGCTTCAAGCAACTTAAGGATTTCAGAGGTACTGTCACAACAGTATCTGGCCCTTAGCAAGGTGCCATTAAAAGGAAAAAAGAAAAAAAAAAAGGGACCAAAAACCCCAACCTTTAAAGAACTAGCTGGACCAGCAGAAGCTGTTCAAGAGTCAACAACTGCTGTTTGCTACCAAATTGTTGCCTCACGGGGATGTGCACTTTCTGAAATGTTATTCTCACTTGACAGAAGGGGAGGTGGCTCCGTAATAGACAGTAAATGCTGATTTTTGCATCTCTGCCAAAACACACGCACATACACATACATCGTCGTGACTCTCCCTGCCATCGGTGGGAGCCAGCAGCGCTTTGGCACACGTCTGCTGTGACATGGCAACGCAGGCAACATGCTGCTTCACGTCCCTCGGGCTAAAATCAAGCGTGGTAGTATGCGAGGGGCTCTCCATGGGATGGAGCGCAGCCCGGGCTCGTGAAAGGATGGACTGATGGCACATATTGTAATCAGGCGTTGAAGGAGACTTTGTGCTAATTTGCTTCTAAACAAGCCTCTCCTTTACCCTCATCCCTACGCACAAAAATTAGCTCCTCTGTAACGTGTGCTGTGATTGAAACGCGGCTCACCGAGGTGCTGCTGACGTGTAAGGGACCCGGCAGAAGCAGGCTGGGGTGCTCGCCTCCTTCAGGCTCAGTCCCAGGAGATGGAGAGGAGACAGCAGATACCCCTGGGGTATTTGTTTCGCCGTGCCCAGCGCTGCCCCGTCAATCAAGGACAGGTAATGCTGCTTCCCTGCTGTGCCAGCCCCTGAAGGGGATAAGCGGAGGACTGGAGCACAATGTGGCTGGCACAGACCCAACTCAGGAAAGTCTCAAACAGCACTGGCAAAAGGAGAAATGTTTTGAAGATTCCTGAGACAGCAGGCGTCTGCTTTTTGTCCAAGCACCACCCCAGGCTTCTGCGGGACTCTTCTCTACAGACGATCAAAAAGCGATTTAATTTGCATCAGCTATCCCTTGAACTGGTGGACCAACCCAACCGCTTCTCCCTGCCAGACTGAGCTGGTAAGAGATGCTGGTCTTCATCCTCATCCAGCTGTCCCGAGTACCATGGGGCTGGAGGGCAGAGAACACCCCACTGCTGAGACATTGGCTGGCAGAGGGCTTGCTTCCAGTATCACGTTTTTGGGAGGGCAGAACTAACAGGGGCATTCTTGGTCAAAGCAGTACATTATTTTGGGCACCAGACAAATTCATACGACTGAATTCAAGTCCTGCCTCCCCGTCACTTTGCGGGGTGCTGAGCCTTCCTGAGGTCCCGAAGTACTACCCACACACCAACAAGCCATGAAACACATGTGGGGTGCCTTAACCCACCTCTCGGGGTGCTTGCAATGAGAGGGGGCTTGACAAAGGTTGACAAACCAAGGCTGACGAACCTTCACTGGAAGGGCATAGAGGGTTGTGCTCTTCATCTGCATTGCAGATCCTGAGTCAGCAGAAGGTAAAACCCAGCTGAACCTGGGCCACTCCACAATCGGGGCAGAGGCAGCCTCGCTGCCTGTAAATCTTGGTTACACCACCGAGTTGCAGCAAGAGGCCAACATCACACTACAGATGCACCTAATAAGGCAGCGTTACTTGGTGCCTCAAAAGCTCCTCTACTACAAAGGTGAGGTCTTCTGTAGGAAACAATGCTCTAAAGATTATTTAAGACAGAAGCCTTAGAACTGTATTAACAACCCCAAGTAATTCCTGCACCAATAGCCTCAGAAACTCCACTGCTGCTACCTCAGATGAAACTGCTAAACACCACGATCCCCAGCTGAGATGACAGAATCACAGAATGCTTTGTGTTGGAAAGGATCTTTCAAGGTCATCCAGTCCAAATCCTCTGCAATGAGCAGTCATACCTTGCACTCAAAGCCCCGTCCAACCTGACCTGTGGTGTTTCCAGGAATGGGGCATCGACCACCTCTCTGGGCAACATGGGCAAGTGTTTTACTGCCCCAGTGTTAAAAAACCAAAAGTGCCAAGTCCAACCTAAACCTACCTGCTTTCATTTTAAAACCATCTTCCCTTGTCCTGTCACTACAGGTCTGGTTAAAAAGTTCTTCTCTTTCCTATAAATCCCCTTAATATTTTGAAAGGCTGCCATAAGATCTCCCTGGAACCTTCTCTTCTCCGGGCTGAACCCCCTCAGCTCTCCCAGCCTGTCCTCCCAGCAGAGCTGTTCCAGCCCTCGGAGCATCGCTGGGGCCTCCTCTGGCCCCGCTCCAGCAGGTCCGTGTCTCTCCTGTGCCGAGGGCTCCAGGGCTGGACGCAGCCCTGCAGGGGGGTCTCCCCAGAGCGGGGCAGAGGGGCAGAACCCCCTCCCTCGCCCTGCTGGCCACGTAGCTTTGGGGGCAGCCCAGGACACGGGTGGCCTTCTGGGCTGTGAGCGCACATTGCCAGCTCCTGTCCAGCTTTCCACCCACCAGGACCCCAAAGTGCTTTTCCACGGGGCTGCTCTCCACCCCTGCATCTCCCAGCATGTGCTGATACCAGGGGTTGCCTCGACCCAGGTGGGGGACCTTGCACTTGGCCTTGTGGAAGCTCATGAGGTTCACATGGGTCCACTCATCAAGCCTGTCAAGGTGCCTTGATGCCAAGGATGGTGTCCTGTCCCTCTAGTTTATCAGATGACAGATGATGCTACATGGTAAGTATTGAAGAATGGGTCATTCTCAACTGCCCACTTGCTGTGGGTCCCTCCATGCCCGCCTCGGCACATGTGGACACCATGCTTGGAGAGCTCCATGTTTGCTAGAGCAAGAACTAAAGCCAACCCGTGCCAGGCAACTATGCCTTAAAGTCTGTGAAGACAAGCAGAACTCTGGAAATTATGATCTTTTAAGCAGGAGGATGGTTCTTGTAGCTGGACTTTCAGATCTTTAAGTTGGGAGCTTTCCTGGTTTTTTTTTTAATGTATTAGAAAAAGTTTTTCAGGTCACCTTTGATGCAGAGAGTCATCTAAAAGGAAGAGGCTGTCAGATGGTCTCTCAGCAAGGGACTATTTGTTCCCTGGGCATGGACTCAGAGCCTTGTGAACTCCCTGTGCCATCTGCATATTACATGTTTGTACTCCAAGCCCCATGGACACTCCTTTGATGTGTTACAGTTTGGTGGGATGGAGTTCCCAAAAGTTTCTAAAGTTCTCAGGAATCCGCATGGCATGACATGTTTAGTGGATAAGGACCCCTCTATCCTTTGAAACAGAAGTCTGTTGCTGTCTTTTTTTAAAGAACATTTAAATTTTTTCATCATCACTCCTGTCTTTCATCTGGGTTATTTTGCTAAGCAAACGGAGTTGCATTTGGCACAGACGGAGCAGAACAGTGCACACGCTGCAGAGATGACGATTACCGACATCTGCCACTCACCCCACCGTCAACCTTTCACTGCGCGCCTCACCGCTACTGCCCACAGGAGCAAAGCAAGCGACAGATGTCTGCTGCAGAGAGCCTCAAGGAGTGCGTGTGCATGTAAGAGTCGCTTCGAAAAGTAAAAAGGAAGCTTTGCCCTAAGCAACCACACTAAAGTCATCAAGCTCACCACCAAGTGCTGGAGATGGAAGAAGTCCAGCATGGGGACTGCCTCAATACATAAATTAGGGATTAAACCTCTCCTTACGTCTCAGCAAAGTTCTGTGTGATTATGACAAGAGAAGTGTTAATGCTGTACCGTGTACAATGGGCAGGGTCGGTACCTTGCACCTCTGGGATGCAGGGCTGGAGAAAGGCAGCAAGAACATGGGCTCGAGGCAGAGCAGGGCATGGCTGATGCAGACAGCAGCTGTGGAGAGATGCCCAGGCAGGCTCCTCTTGCTCCCCGGGGAATCCATCCCTGCTTCTAGGCACATGGTTTCCTCCGGGCCTCTCCAGCTCACTGTTCCAACATAAACAAAGAAGATCTACATCCTCCTGGAAATTAAAAACAGCACCTCGGATATATACGCAGATGAGCTCTCCTCCCAGCAGGAAAGAGGGATGGAGCATTTGAAGCCCCAGGTGGCCTGGAGCAGGGGCTGGGGAAGGCCAAGAGTGAAATGCGTGGCACTAAATGGCATCTTCAGATATTTGACTATCTCAGTTTTCCTTTCTGACCTCCTCTCTTCACTATCCAGATAAATTTGCCATTTTCTTTTGCTCATCCTCGCAACGTCCACTCAAAAGCTTTTTCCTTTACCGCTTGGTCACAAAAACACCATGATCTGCTTTCACCTCACCCTTTCCTGATAATTATATCCACTTGATTCCCTATTTTCTCTTCTTTCAAGGCTCTCACCCACATTGCTTCTGCCTGTACCATCATTGTTTTTCACATTGTCAGGCATGCTATTGCATATATAAAATTTGTTTTCAGTATGGTGATTTAAGCTCATTCTCCTACACTAAGGTAGACAAATATTGTGACCCAATACAGAAATATGCCTGTGGAAATCATTCCCGGCACGCAACTCTCTAACCCAATCTGAGCAGAAAGCCAAGGCGATCAAGACACAGCGCAGCATGAGCTCCGATCTGCAGCCCTAGTGGGCCACCCATCCACGGTGAAGGCACAGGAGGTTGCGATCTGCTCTGCTGCGTGCACACGTACTGGCATCTCTCCAGCCGTCTCTCCACCAAAGCTGCTGAGCTGACCACGGTTGGGATGGAGATATTATGGAATGTCAGGCAGAATGCATTTCTGGCACCCCCATACCTGTGGCACTAAGTGCCCTTAAGGAGATGGCAAAGTCCAGCAGAAGTTTGGACAACGCAAAACATTAAATAGAGCTCTTTGATATTTAAGAGCAGAAAGTTTTCCAGGCTAATGCAGGCAACATGTCACATAAAACTGGCAACATAAACATCTGGGTCCATTAACTGCACTTGTTCTATAGCATTTGCTGTCTGAATTGTTTATGCCTCGTTTGAGCACAGAGGCTACGTGGCATATTAATAGTCTGGAAAAGAACATGTAAGACAGAGCTAGAAATGAAGGAGCATTTGGGGTGCCTGTTGTCATGCCAGCGTTCCAGGGCAGACTGTATTGGGATAAGGCAGGAAGGGCCTGGGCAGGGGGAGAAGCACAGAAGAAAACCCCAGAGAGCCCCTATCTAAGCTTCCACTTTAGCAAACAAATAGTGACATTAAAACCTGCTGTTGCAGAGCAGAGAGAATCAAAGATTTTATGATCCCACTGCAAGAATGGAATTTTTAAAGGCTTGCAAAAAATAGGGATAAACTGTTAGTTTCTTTTGCAAACCCAGACAAAACCAACTGATTTCCCAGAAACAAACTGGAAAATTATTCCCCCCACCCATAAGAGTAAAGTCCAACCCTGCTAGCAAAGGATTAGTTTCTACCACCCTTACCACCTTCTACCACCTCACCCTTTACTTTCAAAGGCTGCCAGTCTGGGTTCAGACCTGCAATCGAAAGTCAAATGGGCTAGAGATGCCCTAAAAGCTGCTGCCTGCCCGCTGTGTCACCAGAAGGGAAAGGGATTGAAGCTAATAATTTACCTTACAGCTGACCAGGAGCTTGCCAATGCACGGGCAGAGTGTAGCTCATGTTGGAGATGCTCCACGGAAAGGTCTGTGTGTCCTTAACCACTCACTCCAGTAGCCACAATTTCCCTTTCCCGTCCCTTGTAGGAGACAGAACTCTTGACCATGTGCCTTTAGATGACTATCTAAATCCCAAACCGACAAAGATCTCCTTTAAAAATCCCTAAATTCCCTCAGCAAGCTCAAGTCTGACAATCAGTTGATAGGACAATATATAGGGAGGGCAAACATAGAAACATAGAAAGAACGGGGCTTGGCACAAGAAAAGGAGGAATGCACAAGGATGCTCAATGCAAAAATGAGGTTGGAAAAGGAAAATGGTACATTACTGTTGCACTGTTACTCCTAACACTTATCAACAAGGATTGAGAAGACAAGAGACAGTATCAGGACTTACTTTTGAGGGAAGAAAAAAAAGGTGGCTTTTTTCTTAGCTAACTCAGAAAAAGCATTCAGAAAGAAGCAACTTTGCACATGCTGCTCAGGCTCCAGACAACCTTTAAGGAAAAAAAATCTTCAAACTAAGGTCCTCTGTGGCTGGCTTGTCCCTCTTTACCTGAAGTCATAGCCCACTGTTGGGGATATTGCAAATCCTCTTCACATTAGAAGAGTTGGGTGGCACAAAGAATTAGCATGCAAGTGGAGGGCTGCCCAGCAGGGGCAAATTGCTGCTTCAAAGTAGTTTTGTCTCAGCACAGAAGTCCTTCCCTCTTCCACAGGCAGATAAAGCACTTTATCCCCTTTTAGAAAATTAGTCTTTGAATTGAATTTGAAAGAAAACGGCCCAAGCAAGAACCTCCAGCATTTTACTGTGCAAAACCACCCTCTGTTTCACGATGGTATTTTGCTTTCACAGCAAAAATGGTGCTATAGGATTTAACCTTCAAGAAAGGGAATGGAAACTCCCTTTCCTCGACATCACCAAACTGTGTCACTGTGCAGAATTGTGCTGGCATGAGGTGTTCAGAAACCACCTCCTGACATGGTCTCAACTTTGCGATGGACACAGGACTAAACCATAGCTTAGTTTGTGACCATGCCACGGATTTTCTCCACAAGCAGAACAGCCTCACCCTCTCTAAATCTGAGCACTGCCACAGGTAAAGCAAAAGTAACTGGTTATATGGTCTCCCAGTGAACCCAGTTACCTGCTTTTAATTAAAGTACAACTTCCAAAGATGCATCAAGGCTTGATCCAAAGAGATAGCGAATCCATCCCCTCTTGGTAATTTGCTCCAATGATTACTTGCAGCTGGTGCCCACCTTCTAACATCACCTTCCAAACAGCTGATACTTCTCACAGTCCTCTCCAACAAGCTTGGCAATATCCATCACCCTCTCCCCACCCAAGGGAGTCATATTTTGGTCTCTCTCTTGACCCAACACACACAGTGGGAGATTTAAAAAGCTGAAGTCTAGGTATTTTCCCTCCACTCCAAATACTGCCCTGCTGCTCCTTCTGCATGTTCTCTAGCTTTTCCCATGTCTATTTTAAAACACAGATATCAGAGCTATATAAGCTATTCTACCACTATTTTCATAAATGCAGTTTTTGGAAATAAAAACATCCTTTGTTCCTATTCCACAGTTCACATGTCCACAGATGGCATTAAACACTTCTTACTGCACTATCACTCTGGGAATTCAAGTAGACTTGACTACTCAGTACAACCACAAGTACCTTTTCACAGCAACTGTTTCTCCAGGGCAGAGCCCTCTTCCCTTGGCATGGCCCACACTGCTTGCTCCTCCACATGCAACTTCATCGCGAGTCGTTTCACATATGATTTATGGGACTGCAGTTTACAAGTCATCTGGATTACTCCAAGTCATTTATCGTAGTCTCATAACGATTTATTACTCCATCAGTTTTGTGAAGTCCACAGATTTTCTCCGCAGTGACTTTATACTTGATGAAAATCACAAGAACAGCAAGAATGCAGCTATTCCTAAGAACTCCCATGATCGCATTTACAGGGCTACAGCTTTACCACAGACTTTACGTAACTTTTATTTCCTACAGTGATGAAAAAAAGAGCAGAGACATGGGCTTACGCTATCTTCATGACTCTGTCTAGGCACACAAAACTAAATTTGTTCAGAGCAGCGTTTTACCACAAGCTCACAGAGAACCCACTCCTACCTATAAGCACAAGATATTACACAATTTCTTTTCACTATGGACAAGAGAAAATTGATTAAGCAGGAGAAGTCATACTTAAAAAATACATCTGCTTATGTACCATCTATCAAATCGAAATAACTTGAAAAACTAGTTATGTAGGTATTTGCCCAGGAGTAAAGACAAATACATCCTTCAATGGCGCTCACACTTTTCTCCTCCCATCCAGTACTCCTGCAGGTCTTTGTCATCACAGGTATGATGTTTGGTGCTACCACCAATGATGCCTAATTCTGTAACTTTAACATGCGCAAAAGCTTTATTAAAAAGGTCATTAAAGTACAGAGGCTCTTCGGGCAACTTTGATTCCGCCTACCCTGAGTGTTTCATTTTAACGCAGGCTCCATCTTCAAGTCAAGGAGGTTGTTTGCTGGTTTGTTTTGTTACAGAAGAGTATGTCATGCACTTACT
>NW_010545665.1:31242-37057 GCF_000687285.1 Phaethon lepturus
GATGAGATATCTGTTCATCTCAGCCATCCAGCAATTAAAACTTTCCTTTATGAGGAACACTGGCACAAAATATTACATAATGCCTCACCATATTTCTTTTTCCTGCAGGTCATCACCACGTCCATGAAAAAGAAAAAAGAAAAAAGAAAAAAGAAAAAAGAAAAAAGAAAAAAGAAAAAAGAAAAAAGAAAAAAGAAAAAAGAAAAAAGAAAAAAGAAAAAAGAAAAAAGAAAAAAGAAAAAAGAAAAAAGAAAAAAGAAAAAAGAAAAAAGAAAAAAGAAAAAAGAAAAAAGAAAAAAGAAAAAAGAAAAAAGAAAAAAGAAAAAAGAAAAAAGAAAAAAGAAAAAAGAAAAAAGAAAAAAGAAAAAAGAAAAAAGAAAAAAAAAGAAAAAAAGAAAAAAGGCCATTATCCTCACTGTCCTCCACAACGCTTCAAGCCAACAGGCCAATGCACCAGCCCAAGCTGCAGAAGTACAGTGAAGGCACAGGGCTTCAGGTCCCTTTTCTGCAAACTCCAGAGTATTTTGAAGAAAAAGGCATGATGTATCAAATGGAATTTGTAGAGCCTTATCCAAGATGTCCCTCAGGGGTTTTCCTGCTCTCTTGGCCCTCCATTTCTAACAGGATCACAGTGATTTGCCTGTCTGCTTCCTGCAGGCACTAACTGCCAGCAGGGCAGGGGTGGGTACCAGAGCGTCTGTAGCCCACGCTCTGCATCTCACTGATGCTCTGTCCAACACTTCAGGGTGTAAAACACTGCCCTTAGCCCACTTCCAACCTAGTTTCTTACAGAAATAAGATTTGTACAACTGTGTTTTCTTACACCTCTTCTAAAATCTTCTGAAGCAGTTTCAACCCAAACCTGGCCCAGCATGAAGCTCTAAGACATTAAGATTGTCCTGTCATAAGGACATGAAGCTCTCAGGCAGGGAGGGACTAGGACCAGCGGCTTCTGCTAACGTGGGGATGCCTCAGATCTCGATATATCTATATGTAGATATATTTTACTGTCTTTGCCAACATACAGCTATATATACGCATATATATTTTCATATACAGGCACATCCGGAGAGGACAGGTCCCAATGAACCCCACTAACCCTGCCAAACTAGATCCAAGGTCTCCAAAAAACACACACTGCTCTGAGAACAATATTTCTGAAGAGACCGTTTCCAGCAGCTTCCCCAAAATCACACACTCTGTGGCAACAGCAAGGTGAGGATCTAACTCAAGGGCAGTATTCAGTGATACTGAAGCAACAGAGCTTTTCTCCCTCCTCCTCCAGTTCCCTGCCCTTATTCCCCCATAAATTTCCAGACTGGCCCAACTTCGGAGGATTTTTAAGGGAACTACAAAAGAAACATCTGCCAAACATCAAATCATTGCTCCCAAGTGCAGGGGCACAGCGACTTTAAATGGTCACCATGCCTTTTTTTTTTTTTTTTAATTGTAAGAAAGTGTGCATTTTCTCAGTTTCTTTCTCCAAAAACAGATGAATGATTTTCACTAGTCTTCCCAAAAAGCACATCTCCCAGCAGACAATTAGCTGGAAAGTTCTAGATGAAACATAGTTTGACAAAATGTGAGCAACCGAAAATAGCATTTTCAAACACAGAAAGTCTGGCAAGCTTTTAATAACGGATGTTAGCATCAGCCCCAGCTGCACTGAAAAGGGAAAATCTGGTCAAACTGCAGATGAGGTTTTTGCACCACCAAACATTAGGTGCCCGAGTTAGCTAGCTGGTATCTCTAGGGTCTCCCCAAAGTAGGAGAAAAAGAAAGAGAGAAGCAGATACATTTCTCCCAAGGGCAGTTCATGACACCTTTGCCAGGTGCTTGCTCAGGAATCCCTGCTCTCGGCTACTCATCTGGATCAGCAACGGGTCTGCAAGCTGGGAGTCCTCACCTCCCTTCAGAGCCTAAAATCAGCTCCCGGCTTCCAACATCACTTGTGGCAAAATAAGGCATAATAAAAGCACAAGCCCTCTATAACTGCAACTTATCTCTGTTCAAAATACAATCGTCACACCTGAAGTTACATGTACTCCTAGTATTTTTATAAGATCGGTTAAAGGGAAATCCTAGCAAAGAGAAGCGTAGGAATGCCACCGTCCACCCCTCCCGGATAAAAACCTGCACCAATCTCCTCTCAGGGGTCTTTACTCACCTTTCTCTGCCGTTTTGTTTTGCTGCATTATCCAATTCAGTCTGCGTGCTCCTTTGGAAAAAGACTTTATTCGTCCATAAAAGTTACTCAGTATACCATTGCTGCTTCACAAACAAAAAACATCAATTTTAGCCATGAAGTTTTACATAGGCATCCTAACAAGTGCCTTTTAAGCAAAATTCTCTTTAAATATACTCCTGTTCATGCATGGGCCACCAGCAGGATTTCTGAGTGGGCGGAAGATGAATGCGTGTTGTGATACACAATTAACATTTCCATAATCAGGATTTCACGTTACTCAGAAGCAATTTGGTGGTGGTTTGGTGGCTGGTTTTTTGAGGTTTTTTTTAAGTCTCCAACAATCCCTGAAGCAAGTACTGCTTGGGATGAAGGAGAAGGTGGGCAGCTGCAACCCTGGCAGGTCAAACACTGCCAGACACCTTGCTGTTTCGCACCATCCCTTGCCCAACTCTGCTTCTCCATATCCAAGCTGCAAAAGAATTCCGTATCGCAAAAATCAGATGGCATCCTAACTAAGCCCACCAAGAATAACAAGGAATCAGAAGTGAATGAGATCTTTGAAGGATGCTGATATAATCTGACACTGCTGGTCTTTTCAAGCTCATTACTTTTGGCAGCACAGGCTCCCCATGAGGTCCCATGAAGCACGAATAACTTAATCAAGGGACCTCCCTGGGGGTGAGGGAGACATACAGGCTTTGTCAGGCTCGTGAATAAGAGCATCAAATCAAAGCCTGGGAAATCAGTGTCGCCCTATGGAAAATTGACAGTATCAGCTGGCGGATTCTTAAGCTGTTAAGTAGTGCCTTACTCCTGCCCCTCTACTAGAAAACTGAATTGCGCTGAGCAGAGCTGGAGATGCAACAAATGCCAAAAAGCCAAAATTGGGGAGCAGAAGCTGGTTTAGAGAAGTCTGCAGAAAACCATCGATGCATTTGGATAGTGCTACGCTACTGCCGAGCGAGTGAACTCCCCGTGTACCCTGCTGTTAAACCTTGCAGCTCCCAAAAAGATGACAACAAAGTGGCAGGTGTAGATAGATGGTCAGGTTGAAGCACTGCTAGCCTGCGGCCAACACTTGATACTTGCCAACTACCGTTCCACAGCACGGGCGCGACTTTTCAAAGTTATAAGTACATCTCATTTTCGAGCAAAACTGGACAGCAACTTTACGGTCACTATACTATTTGCGCATAGTAAGTGCTGCAAAATCTGCAATGACTTCATATTCTTTACTATTAACACATTCTCCGTATTAATCTTCCCCAAATGATCCATACTGGAAATTTATGTATGACCCTGTATTAAAACCCAAAGTAACTATCTCCCTGAACATGTCATGGAGCTCAAATACATGAAACTAGAGTGCTTTAAGAGGCTGATGAGAATCATTTTGTAGTACACGGGAAAGGACAAACTGTTTTTTATGAGTGTGTGTTTTATAGTCTGTTTTTTCAAATTAAAAACTAAGATAGTTCCCAGATGGAAGCTGTATCATTCCAACTTCAACCTAAAGAATACTTTTTGGAAAAAAAAAACCCCACAACAAAAAACCCCAAACAATAACCAACAACAAAACCAGCAAAACTTGAGAAAATTTGCCTCCACAGAAAGGCTGACAGCATCTTGTGTTGCTCAGAGAGGACTCAGAAGTGTGGTGAAAAAAGCCTTCGAGATATTTTTGATCAAAGATTCAAATAATAAGGAAATCGTTTCAAAACAGTGGCAGCAAAGTTTGTCCTTAATTCTACAATGTGTGCATCAGACTGTGGAAAATTTCTTTACAAAGCTTTAGGCATCCACACAGGCAGCTGGAGTGGGAAAAGGATTTCCTTGCCCACAGTGTGCTTACCCACTGTCTCCAAATAGCTTTCCTTCTGCACCTTAAGAAGTGCCCTCTAAAGCTTGAATTTAGCTTTTAATTTGCATCCGCAATGTCTAACACAGATAACAGTCCAGCTCATCCCTTATTCTGGAGCTGGAGAGGGGATGAAGAGCTGTGCGCTTTCGCCAAGCAAACTAATATTTGCAAATGCACAGAACAGAAGATATGGGAGATGAAAGGAAGATCCTTGAGTTTGTAAAGGGTAGAAGTGCAGTCAGCAGCTGGCTTTATTTGCATCTTCGAGTTTTTGCAGAGATGGCACATATTTATAATTTGTTAAGGACAAACATAGAAATGGTTTGATCTACAGGACCACAGGCATGGAAAGGGCAGGTCACTGGGCAATTTCCAGCTCTGGAGGTCCCTGGCTACTATGGGGCAGGAGGGAATAGGAGGGGAATCACTATAGATAGCTGCTCTTCCACTCTTCCCTTCACAACTGCGTCCACACAGGACACTGCTCCCAACAGACATTTGGCCCAAACAAGTGGTACAGGTGTCTTCTTTCAAATGAAGCTTGGAACAGCCTGCTGCATACTTACTCTTCAAATAAATCCGGCTTCAAGGAGCGAAATCATTACCATGGTAGATATAATGTGTCGAGGGAATAACTCTCATGCCCTACACACAGCTCAGGGTTTGGTCTTACTCCGGCCCAGCCAGGGTGGCCACACGCCTCTCCCAAACAGCTCCTGGGTGTCTTGCCTGACTCCTGGGCAAGAAGCCATGCCCATCCTTCACACTCAAGGGCGGCCCAGCACTCCTTGGCATGTCACCCTCCAGCCCTCTGCCAGAGCGAGTTCCCTAGGGATCACTAAGGAACGGAGCAGAAACAAAAACACGTGCTTCGAAAGAATTGCTTAGGAGGAACTGAAAGCAGATCCTCATTTCCTCCCCTTTACTCAGATACCTCTCCATTTCCTCCCCATGCACCTCATCTACCTGTTAATGCTGTCCTTACTCCAATTTCTGGCTCCTACCCCAGCCCTCTTACTTTCCTCACCCATTATGCAGCAGCCTTCCCCTCTTTTCAATGCCCTCCCACCAACACCAAGTTTCCAACCTACGTTGTAATTTCTGCTGGGCACAGAGATCCTGTTACAGCACATTACTGAAACGTTGCCTGTGCTTTGCAGTTTAGAGAGGATTAAGTTATGACACAGCTCGTCCAAGCTCACAACACTGTCAGTAACTGTTAAGAAAGCTTTCACTCCGCCTGATGAAGGAAAATACCGTTCTGGCTGTACCAGAAAGGTGGGAGGGAAGAGAATAGCTTTGGTTGTAAGAGGATCTCATAACTGGGTAGAAATTGTGCTGTCAACAGGAGAAAGACACACCACACTGGCAGAAGTTATCCCTTCTCCGAACAATTTTAGGTGGTGCAGTCAGGAGTGGAAACACCAGCTTATTCTACACTTGTTCCCTCCTAAAATTAGTTTTCCAACCGCTCATCCATAGTTCATTTTCCTAGTGCCGCATCTTCCCTGTACTCACAGTTGTCATTCTAAAATGATTGAAAATTCTTCTTTCAAGCAGACAAAAAGCATTATATTAATCCCAGGGCCAAAACTCTGAGCAGGCAATTGGAACCCCCTCCATGGTCGCAAGCTTTGCAGCAGACTCCTGCAGGTTCTTCCCTCCCTGTGGGCAGCTCTTGCCTTGGTTCAGGACAATGTGGGGTAAGCGGTGCTTTCCCTTCTCCAAAAAGCACTTTGGGATCTAAACCAGAGCAGTCCTGCTGA
>NW_010545665.1:37088-42234 GCF_000687285.1 Phaethon lepturus
GGAGCACGGAGCTCTCCTTGGAGCCAGGATTAAACACAGATCTCTTCAAGCAGGGATCTTACCCCTCTGCACATCACCAAACCCACTCTTTGCTAAAAGCAGCATTGAACAGGCTCCTTAAACATTAACCTCACATGAGGCTCCGCCAGCAACCACAACAGAAAGTGCAGGTTTCCATATTAATTTCTGCTCACTGAAAACCCGAGGACACGGCAAGACCAGAATAATAATACCAATTACAGATATTTAAGGCAGTAATTTCAGAGCCAATTAACATAATGAACCTCCGTCTCTTTCTGATAAGTCATCTCAGAACAATCGAGTTAAAGGTGATGGGGCTGAAGCACATAATAAGAATGCTAAACACTGATTACACGAACGGAACTGAGAAAGATTTCTACACAGTCGTTCCTCAAAAAACCATCCCCCAACCTCCCTCTGCCTCCACACACACACAAAAGGACGATCCATGGTATTTATTATCTATATTTTGATAGCACACAGAGGGAATAGCACTGCAAGATTTTTATAAAAGATACTGACCCAAACCAAGCCCTGCAGCAGATGATTTGGAGGCAGAAGGGTAGTAAGGTGGTCTTGCAGCAAATGACGAAAGGAATAAGCAGCAAGTCCTGGGTAAGAAGCAGCACATTCCTTCTGTATTCAGTTGCACGATACAGAATGATCTGTACTAGAGGAACAGATCAGTCTCTCTCGTGGGAAATACCCAAAGCCACATGTGCTGCTTGCTCCATGTTGTGCCCTCTACAAAAGGTAGCCAAAGAGACTATGAAGGATCCACACTTAACACACATTTGTGACACTACAAATTCATGTTCTGGGGCCAAAAAAAAGTCACACTAACATTTAGGACACTCAGTGGTGGGGAAAGAGGTTATTTATGACTTCCCCCGGCCATAAATTTCTCTGCCAAATCGGTTACAAGAATGTTAACACTTTGTGGGGTGAACCTGAGAACTCACCATGGATGTGGGACAGAAGACCATCGCACTGATCGGGTGCCAGAGCAGTCCAGGTCTGTCTGTTCAGCATAGCCTTGATTTTTCTAGCCAGACATGCAGCTCACAAGAACCACAACAGCCTGGTCCAAGCCTGCTATGCCATGGGAAGGGGACTTCAGGGTGGCAAAGCTCAGACTGCCAGCGTGAGAACGGGCTGATAAGGCCACACCACAGCTAATGAGGATTTCCTGCTTTTGAAGCTGCAGAAACAGTTTAGGTTTTTGATTCTTTTCTTAGAAACTAACCAAAAGTGTCAGTACAGTTAGTGCAAATGGCATGAAAAGGAAGTAAAAACAAACAGAAAAAAAAAGGAATTAAATCAGGGCACACAGCCTCTGCCTACAATCTGAACCTGCCTCCTTGTGCACCATTCCTCATCTGGGACACTTCTCTCCTTTGCTTCCAGCTCCACCACAATCCTTATTCCATTTCTCAGACAGTTCCTCCAGATTTGGCCCTCTCCCTCCCATCGAGGAAGTGCTCCAGGAGATACACTAGGATTTCTTCCTCTACCTCTTTATGTAGAGTTACCCCAAAATGCTCATCCTTGCTGCTCCACCTTTTCATCCATGTTCCTTGCACCCCCAGCCCCAAATGGGATGCCTCAGAGGCTCATCTCACCCCAGGTGCTCCATATAAAAGCTGGCAGCTGAACCCAACCACGGTGCTGAAAGCTTGTTATTCCTGACACTGGCACTAACGCTGAGCCTTTGATGTATGCATGCAAACTCAAGGTGTTACACAGAAGAGACCCACAATACCCACAAAAACAAGGAACTCAAGAAGAACAAGCCAACGGACATAAAAGATGCAAAACACTAGCTGTGCTTAACCCAGACAGTTGGAGGGCACAACCATTTCTCCTCCCCGGCAGAAAGGCTCGATCATGTTTAATAACCATAAACCTCATAGTTCCTCATATAATACACGGTGTAGACATGCAAAAGATTTCTCATGAACAAGGTTGTTTTATGCACTAAAGCTTTTGCTCTGTCACTTCAAACCATGGCAAAATCTACCCCATGACTCACAGGAGGACGAGTACAAAGGATATGTTTCAATGAGCATCGAATTAACAGATTGATCAAAATAATACATACTTTGATTTCCAAACAACAAGGTCACACCAGTACCACCTGTTAGCACCCATGTTGGAACAAGCAAGTGATCCCATGCCGACAGCTAAGTCTTGTGTTATAAACTCAGTCATCACCTGTAAGTTGTTGTATTAAACACAGCAAACAGGAGTTTTGCTGTTTATTTGGCTACAGACTAACAGGGAGCCACGCTGAAACTGTCCCCTCTCCAAACTGAGAGCTTCAGTCATTGCCTCAACGTACAGCCAGCAGCAACGATTACCAGAACTTTGAGATATTGGAAGGCAATGATTAGGCAGATTAAGGCAAGGGAGAGCTAAATGATTTGCCCAGGGCTACAGAAGGCAGTCAGTGATGGAGAAACGACTGGCATTTAGGCGTCTCTTGTTTAGCCCTGTTCCCAAAGCACTAACACAACCCCCATGGGAGTGATTCATGTGGGAGCTGGTGGGACAAAGCGTTGGTATCTCAAAACCTGCCATGGGGTTAGAAAGCCATGCTGCAGCCAAAACCAACTTTCTCCCCGCTCCCTTCCTCCCTGCCCACAAAGACAAGGGTTTTGCTGGCTGAGTGATTTCAGGCAAAATGCAGAGCTGACTGGAAACAGAAAGAAAAACAAACAGACGTCCCTCACCCCCGGTGCTTGGGGCTCAAAGAGCTGAAGGCTGCTGAAGGGACTCTTGTTTGGCTGGGCTGCCTGAGACACGTTGTACGGTACACACTCCTTTGTCAGCAAGCAAAGCTACAAACAGAAGGAAAAAATAAAAGCTTCTCATGTGCTGCAGCAGCAGGAGGCATTGCCAGGGATCTCACAGCCCGGCTTCGGGAACCCCACTGCTGCGCAGGGGATGGTGAAGCTTGCCTGAGACCAGGCAGCTTCGTTGAGAAAGCACCGCAGGGAGCAGAACAGAGCGGGATAAAGCTCACACGACTAGACTGCCTGCGACTCAGGTATCCTGATACTCCAATTACCCTGGAGACAGGAATAACTACTTAATGAGTCATGGGATATAAGTGAGCAGATAGATATTTAGGATTAATTTAATTACTTCAGCCTCAAAAGCATCCCAAAATTACAGCAACAAGAGATTCTCTTTACAGTATCCCCCTAGTATAGCAATACTTACTGTCTGTACTCCAACCTCTGCTGCAGCTCTTCATGTCTCCAGCTGTAGAGATTTCCTTGGGAGAGGTTTCTGGCAGCCCAGCTGATTTTCAATGTTAGGATGTAATAAAAAAGGAAATTCATGAATTGGCTGCAGCAATTTGTGGGAGATTTGTGGCCATAGCAACATTACTATAATCTATGCTGCAGGGAACAAAAGCTACTTTGATCATCTTGTTCCCTACCCTCCCCACTCCAGCCACAACATTAAACAACGTCCAGATGCCCTCTAGTCCCCCAAATGCCCACATGTGCTCTCCCACTCGCTACCCCGACACGAAATCACTGAAAAGGGGACTCAGAGGGACTTTGAAAGATTGTCCAGTGCATCTGCCATCCAGACAGGCTCTGCCCACGCAACCACTCCTGACAGACCATGCTCCTGAGCTGGTTTAGGAAGAGGAGGAGATGCCTGGCTCTCCCGATTGCCCACCAAGCACCAGCCATTCCACAGCGCTCCCACCGAGGTGAGCCCATGCCAGCAACGATATGGCCAAGGATAAGCTGAGGACACCAATTGTGCTGGTAACAGATAATAAACAACTCGTTGTAGGTTTATCACTGGCCTGTGTCACGCGGCTGCTGCCTTCTGTTTCCTTTGCTACACTTGCTCGCTCTTAAATTCATCTAGAACATCTTTAGCCTCAGATTATCTCTTGCAGTGCACCCATGTCATGCCATGATGTCCTAACCAGGGGTTCTCAGCTCCACTCAGGCCTGCAGGCACTGCTGTAATACAAATAAAAGAATAAATCAAATTGCTGAGAAATGAATTTAACAAGATGCCTGCCTGTGCCCTGAGCTGTCTGCCTCCACAACAAGGATACATCTGGAGAGGCCAGTCTGCCCAGCAGGAGAGATCCATATTAATGCTTTCACTATTTTTAGCTTCACAAATCAGGGGTAGCTGACTCCCGCTTCCTGCCCCCGGACCCAGCATCTGGGCTCTTTATGGTCATTCAAGCTCTTTTCCCACAACGCGGAGCCTGGAATGTGGCAAGGTGGAGCACTGGAGGGGAAGAGGCAGCAAACTTTCCAAATTAGTAGCAAAGAGCAGAGGGGTGCAGTAATTCTACAGCTGGGATAGCTCAGCAGCAGTGATTACAATCTGCCCACTTAATTTGGCCCTGCAGTTTCTATTAGAGACACAGTAGGAGGAAATTCCTGTACAGTAGTTAAAGCAAGGGATGGGGTGTCGGGTGACTGGGGTTTTATTCCCAGCTGTGTCTCAGACCTTCCGCGCAACCTCGGGGAATTCACTTCATCCGCTCCGGTTCCCTCGCTTGCAGAATTCCTCAGGAATTCACAAGGGATCTCATGGGTTACAAATAGCAACTGAGACTAGAAATATAATCAAGAGCAACTTCCTGAAAAAAGCAGGACATAAAGCATCTTACAAATTTGCTTGTACAAGACCAAAAGATGTAACTACACAAAACTGGTCGATCTGCACCCCCCAACCATCCCACTTTCACAGGGTTGAAAGGGGACACCCACGCTGAGCCATGCCCATAGCCTCACACAGCCAGGGACGTTATTTGAGGACATTGGTCTTGATGGTCTTAAAAGATGATCCTGGGAGACAGGAAAAATTAAGCACCTGGTGCTGGTCTGGCTTAAATTATTTCATAGCTCTGACTCTGAAATAAAACCTGCAGATTTGAAAGCTTTTGTCCTGAAAAAATGAAGTCTGTCTGCCCGTTCACCCTGGAAAGATTGCAGAACAAGCGAGAAGTCTTCCTGGAGCCCCCCTGGCCCTTTAACTTCAATCAGGCCCAAACTTGAAGCTTAAAAATAAATTGCTGTTATTTATTTAATATAATATATTTTATAAACATATATTTATACTATAATATTCTATA
>NW_010545666.1:0-14226 GCF_000687285.1 Phaethon lepturus
ATAAAACCTCCTTCCGTTGCTCTTGAGCTGGGTAAGACCCCTCTGGAAAGGACCAAGCCACTGCAATTACCAAATCAAGAATGAGTACCAGGAGTCTACTCCTTAATGGATGTGTGTCCCCCCTCCCGCTACTGGGGCAACCTCCAAGGAGACTCTCATCCTGCCATCGACATGAAATCTGTGTGGGCCCGCTATTTGCCAGCCGCCTGACTTGCTAACTGCAGCTCTCAGAGCTTGGCTTGACCGAAGCCGCCCATTTGGGTTTCCGAGAAGTCCAGTTGCTGATTTCCTGGGGGGGGGCAGCTCTCGGGTGGTGGATCTGCACATCTCTTCCCTCTCTGTCTTATCCCTGCTCGAGAGGTTATGGGGAGACCTCCTCGGAGCGACAGGTCCCCCGCAGCAAGGAAGGGGTGACTTCCCCGCGCCGGGAGCCTGCTCGGCTGTGTGAGCTGAGGGATGCTCAGGCTGGGGAGACGGAGCTTTTTAATAAGGAGAGGAGGAGGAGGAGGAGACGCTACTCCCTTCTAGACACCACAGATGATTCGAGGCACACTTGGCAGCAAGTCAGGCACAGAATCGGTGCGTTCTGTTCATTAAGGAGCGACTGTCACTTGTAGCAACATTTAGAAAACGTTTCGAGGGGTATGGCAGGATGTTAATGATTGCATGCGCGTTTGAGCGGAGACGTCCTCTCTCCTCACTGCCAGTCCTGGGAGATGAGCCGGGTGCACTTACACCGCAGCCCAGATCCGGGTTGAGGGTTGCCCTTCAGTGAAAGCACCCTTGGACTGGATGGTTCAGGGGTGCTTTGCCGGAGGGCTGCACTGAGCATTGGAAATCCGTCCCCCCTCTCTCTAGAGGGATTTTATTCCTTTCCTGTAAAATCTCCTGCAAAGCAGCGTGGAGGTCCGGTGGGAGCTGATGGGTGCGTTGTGGTGCCGGTGTCCTGCCAGCTCTCACCCCGCGCTCCCTTGCTTTCTCTTGCTCTCTCTGCCCACGTACGGAGCACGGCTGGACAGCCCAGCTTGGGCGCCAGCAGCATTGTGGGGTCGCAGAGCCAAGAGGGGCTCGAGTGTCACTGGGGGTTAGAGTGCCTGGACGGATCCTGCCGTCGGCTCTGCTCGGGCTGGGACGTGGCAGCCTGCCCCATCAGCGCTGCAGCCACGTGCCCACTGCCATCGCACGGCCCGGCAGAGCCGAGGTCCTTCATCTCAGGGTCAGACAGTTACGGCTATTTATTTCCCCCATCTTGACCTTGGTGTTTGCTACCAACCTTCAGTTTCCAGTGCTGAGGAGGAACGCCTACGTGAGCCCGTGGGATCAGCAGACCTTAAACACCACGACCCTTTCCTATTAGCTGTTCAGTGCGTTTCCCCTGCAGCTCTCTGCCTTTCCCATTCTTCCAGTGGCAAGGTTTTATCTGTTTATAAGATCTCGGCTCTAGTGGTCCAGCTGACAAAGGATGCCTTACTTGTTTTGGAAAGGATTAGTGACGCTTCGGGTGGTTGTTTCAATTCTAGACGTAGCCCTGCGTGATGACAGCATTTACTTTTCCTCTGAAACGCTGGCTGGGAGAAGGTCTGGGGCTATTTGAGGGTAGGTTTGACTAAAACTGGGGCTGGGAGAGATGCAGTGAGCTGTGCTAAGCATCTTTATCCCTGTGGGAGAAAACAAGGAGAAGTTGTGTGTTAGGAACAAAAACCTTGGAGAGCAGACTCGGCTGCCTGGGGATTTGGTTCAGAGGAGACGCGGTGGTTTCCTTCCCCCACCGTGACCCAGAGCCCCCGGAAAGTGGCTGAGCAGAATTTAGGACAGCAGGCAGGAGACGTCCATCCCCATCACTGTCTCTGGAGGTTATTAAATTCCCCTTTTCCCATCCCTTGTTTTGCAGTTTTCTTGTTGTTCTCAATCTTTGGGCAAGCGGCATTCTGTCAAGCCACTTTTTTTTTTTTGTTTTTTTGTTTGTTTCTGTGCTGGAAAGAGCCTCTGCCTCCTAATGGAAGCAGGCTATTTTTAGGTAAAAGAAGAAATGAGGACTTTAGGCTTGAGAATGTGTGATAAGGACTTAATTTTCTGATTAGTAGTTTTAATTTGTTAGGCATACTCCTGTGTTTTGTTTGTTTGTTTGTTTTTAAAAAGGATTTGCTAAGTACTCCCTCTTTTAGAGCCAAAGCACTAAATGTGTGTTCCCAGTGCTGTGGAGTCTGCCTGTAGCCCAAGTATCTACCCTGGGCAAAAGAAATGCATTTTTTTTTCTACCAGGAGAGCTGAAGAACCCTTTCTAGCAAGGGTCTAAATAAGGTGTGGGTGCAGCTGGCTGCTAACCAGGGGTGTTAACTGCTGGAGGAAGATAGTGCCAGCTAAAGTGGCACTGTTTTTATTGGAGTTAGCCCTCTAAAAAGTAACATGAGGTTGTCTGGGCTAGTGCAGGAGAACTGCAAGCATGGGGGAAACCAAACAAGAAGTGAGCTGACTTCCTTCACAGGTGAAGCCAAGGGTGGTCATCTCAACAAGCAGAACTCACAAGCATGCCTTGTCCTCTTTGCGAAGTAAGAAATAATAAAAATGAGAAGTCACAGATCTTGGATCCTTTGGAGGAAGTAGAGGGAAATAGAGGGGAATAAACCCAAACCAGAACCATAAACATCTTTTATCCCTTGAACAGCTCAGCGTGTACGTACGATCATGGAGAACATGATGTGCTTAGGATGTTTTATTCTGTTGGCCAATGATGCCATTTCTATGACTCTGATATTAACAGCATCATTAGAGATGTGCTGTTGTCAGAGCTTGACCTTGCAGATATTTTAAATGTTGGAACTCAACACATGCTCATCTCAGAAATGTCTTATAAGGACATTAGTGCTAAAAATCATTATTTCCTGCTCTTTGTATACTTTAATCTGGTAAGTTTAAAGCACCACCAGCGTTTATTACCCCCCTTAGCAAAACCACATGCCTCCTATGTCCAAGATAACCCTTGCAATAACCCACAGATAACGACACTGTTGGTTAGAAGTGCCTCTCAGGAGCTTCGTGGCTTGCTGCTTGCATACTGGGATTGCTGGTACAGGCAGCCGGAGGAACCAGAGCTGTATTCTAACTGCATAAAGTTAACGCAGAAGTTTCTACTTGTGCTGCTTGTTGTAATGTTATTTTTCACTTTTTTTAAAGTGAATGAAACTCCTCTCTCCTATAGGGCCATCATTATGGGGAAGGGATTTTCTTAAAAGGCTGTGGAAGGATGTTTAAGGTTGGTTCACAACTGCTTTAACTCTTGTGTGTGTGCAGGTCCAGCCCAGTGTGTACAAGCTGCTTGAGATGAGGTTGGCGTATGCTAAATGGTGTTTGCTGTCACCAAACCTGGCTTTCTCAGCCGTGAAGATGGGCTGACCCCAGTTATCCTATGCAATCTATTGCGTCCTGCAAGCACACACTTAAAGACAAATTGCAGAGGAGAAGAGGAAATACAGACATCTTTGGGTCTGATGTCTTAACTTCACAGAACCTGCCAAAAAAGCCATCCATTGGCTCTTTTACATCTCTATCAGCCAGGATTGGATTTTAAACAAGGAGTTTATTTGTTTGCATCTTGTGCTACAAAGTGTAAACCCCTGCTACTCCACGTAATGCCCATGAAAGGTTTCCATGTCATGTCCCATCTGTGTTCACAAGCAGATCTGTCACTGTGGGTAACCGAAGTTACTGAGATGTGGGAGCTACTCCCATACACACTCTTGGCCCTTTAATATTGTACAGTGGAATTGAAAATATCGAAGTGCTGAGAGTCTGCAGCTTTAGCCTAAACTTGTAATTGGGGTGGACCGCAAGCATGTATGTGTGTTACACAGCTCTGGTGTCCACCCATACCTTGCCAGAGTCCTGTTGCTCAATGGCTTGAATTTTCTTGATTTTGTTTGGTTTAGCTTAAAACTCTTCCTAATTAGGGAAGATAAAGCTGATATAAGCCTGATTTTTTTTTTTTTCCTTAGCTTAAAAAAAACCCCCGAAATCTGCATGCTTTTTGCTCTGACTTAATTAAATTCTTTTTAAAATCACACTGTAATTAAATTGGTAAAGTTGTGCATATCTCCCGTTCTTCCCAGGGCTGCCCAGCATACGCTTTCAAGGAATACTGACCCTCTTTAAGGTGATAAACAAGTGCTTGCTCGTGGTCACTTACAAGTCTCTCGCTGCCTTTCTTCAAACTTCTTGAGCTTGGAAGGAGTAGTTTCCTTCTAGCTCTTGTCTTGGAGTCAGCTGCATCTTGCGTGACCTGCAGCACAGCCACTTCAGTGAGTTGGAGCCGCAACGTACTCCTGTGCTCGCTATGAACTGCTGTGCCGTGTGAGGGAATTAATATTCCCAGTCGCTCTGCTGAACTTCATCTTGCTTGCAGGCTGGTGAGAAGTGATCCCAAAATAGCTGCGATTAATCACAGGAAATTTGTGTAATTCAGGTTTTTTTTTCCAGATAACTGTTTACTACAACAGATGTTACAGGAATAAAATGGCAAAAAAACCCACAGATGGATATTTGGGAGCTGAAGGTCAAACTTCTGGGCATCTTGCATGAGTATGATGGTCAGAGCTGGAAATGATCCTGTTAAAAAGGAACCATCTTAGATTTCTCACTTAAATCTGGGTTTGGTTGACTGCAGCGTGCTGTAGGACTGCTGCTGTGCTGGTGCACCCAACGGTGCCTGGCTGTTCCTGTGCGCCGGGGCTTGGTCCTCCCATCCCGTTCGCTTGTCCTAACAACTGTTGGTTTGGTGCGGAGTTGGTGTGTCAAGTTCAAACCTTGGAGGGAGGTGGAAATACCTTGCTTTCCCCATATTAGATGATAATGGGCATGAAAGGATGGAGGAGAGAAAGGGTCAGGAGGAGGTATGGGAAAACAAAGTTCATGTATGATGTACAGCAAAAGAAGACATGCTGGAACAGTGAATAACACTGTTTTAGCACTGAAATGGCATTTAAAAGGCAAATAAAATAAAATTCCCTCTTCTGAAAATTTGCAATGATGAACTAGTGAATCAGCGTGCGTTTGCCCGAGCCTGGGACAAGGCAGTAGCTGCTGGGAGAAGCGCTGAGCCGTGCCTTGGCCGTCTGAGTTGCAGGAATAACAGGATGCTCCATCGTGACGACCTGCAGAAAGTTGTTCCCTAAGTATAAGGTTTTACAATATGGACTGTGAGCAAGTACCTGCCACGAAGCTTGGCCTTTTCTTGCTTGTCCTGCACCCCAGGAATTTGTTTTATCACCATTTTGCTGAGATAATTCCGTTGCGTACAAGAGCACCAGCGGCTTCGTGTATCCTAAAGCCCTCTAACAGAGCTTAAGAAGAAAGCTGTCGTAACCCAAGGCAGTAAATGCTTGTTAGCAATGGAACTTTAAGCATTTACAGAAGAAAAGTATAAAAACTAGAAACTGCAATATTGTGCTTCACCTGAGGTCAGTCTCTTGTTTTTCCAAGGCTGAGGCTTGGAAAAGTGAGGCGCCTCTTTACTGTAGAAACCCCAGTATGATGTGGCAGTGTCTGATCTGATCTAGATTAACACCAAATTTTAAATAGCTTTTTTTGATCATAAAGAGAAAGGAATAGGAAAAATGTCTGTGTAACAGGTTTCTGAATTTATTTCTTCCAACAGTTTAAAATTAGCTTCTTCACAACGGGCTTCTCCATTCCTCTTAGCAGAGCCAAAAGGTCCTGTGAGAAAACCGAGGTCAGGTCAGTGCCTGCGTGATCACGTGGCTTTACCTGGTGCTCTGGAGTGCAGCAAAGACAACCGGTAATGTGCAGTGCCATCATACAGTGGAGGCAAATAACTTGGGCGTTGGGTGTATTTTAAGCTGAAAGAACTTTGTTTTTATATATTTATTTCTCGTCACTTTTATTCACAGTCAAACACGATACTCCCATCACACAAAGCACTGTGGTGCTCAGTGAAGCCCGAGTGCAAGCGAGGAATGTAAAATGTCAGTGTGTAAATGAAAGTAAAGGTGTTCAGGGGGGTCTCTGGGTTGAGTCCTCGTAGTCCCACAGTGGGAACCATTCTTTTTTAGTTCGTTAGAGCCAAAGAAGCCCTTCTTGAAGGCTTCTTATCTGTGGTCAGTCTGCAAAACAGTCTGTTGTATTTTGGCTATTGATTCCCTACTGATCCTGTAGAAACTTGGTATTTGTAGGAAAGTATTTGAATTGGGGTTGGTGAGAAAAATCCTGATCTGTTCTGTGAGTTCAGTTTTGTGGTTATGTTCACGAAGGCATCTTGAGTTGCAGTTGAGGTGCAACAGTTGGATCTGATTTAATTTGCCTCTAAATTTCTGAATGATTAGGATTTGGTTTTTTTTTTTTTTTTTTGTCTTTTGTTTTTTTTGC
Source organism: Phaethon lepturus (assembly GCF_000687285.1). Classification (NCBI taxonomy): domain Eukaryota; kingdom Metazoa; phylum Chordata; class Aves; order Phaethontiformes; family Phaethontidae; genus Phaethon; species Phaethon lepturus. The sequence continues at coordinate 6,379 of NW_010545666.1, forward strand.
ATGTAGCTCTGTGAAAAAAAATACCAATCTTTAATTAAAAAAACTCTGATGGCTTCTAGTCAGGAGGCTAAACCCAGGAAGCAGGAGCTGACCTGGATGATGGAAAGGCAACCAGCAAGGTCTAGCAGTGAAGCAGCTTTCCATAGTCACCTGAAAAGGAAAAACACAAAGACCCATGGCTGGTTGGCAGTAAAAACAGCAGATTTTTTTTTTTACTCAGGGGCTGTACAGTTGTGGTAAATACACTGCTGCTTAGGAGAGCTGAGCCGTTACGGTGTTTAGATGCAGCCTCAAGAAGACAACTTTGATCTTGGTTTGAATTTGGTTCCATTTTATGTGGTTCTTAGAGAGACCACAGAAAGAGAACTTTGGCTGTGGAAAAATGAGGTTCTAATTCATCAACAGTTTAAAAAAAAAAAACAACCCAAAACGACAAAACCTGTTCAAACTCATACTCCTCTACTTTTTTCATGAAACAAGGTATGGCACCGTGAATTGACTTCAAGTTGTTTTACATGTAGAACTGGGGGTTTCCACCCATCCCACTCTGCCACTCATCTTGCTTCGTGTTGCTCTCCCCCATCCAAGGCTGAGCTTTATTTGCTTCTTTTCCCCTGGCTTTTTTGACTGCAAGCAAGCCCAGCTTGCGTGCGCATGAGGGGGAGAAGGGGAATGGGGAAAGTGCTTTTTTACCAATTAGAATTTTTTTTTTTTCCAGTTGCTTGATTAACAAAGCTGCTCTCTTTGAAATCTTGGCCCGGACGTGGGAGTGTATGAGGTTTAATGCATTCGCCTTGTTTGAAGAAACTTGGACTAGAGGCAGCAGAGCGAGAAGTTTGTTAATGGCTTGTCTTCTGCTGTGCTGTCCCGTGGTGGTGGTGAGGGATGCTGAGCTGACCTGTGAGCATGCTGAGATGAGCAGGATGCGTTAAAGGATAACTCGCTGTCACGGGACTGCAGCTCAGCCTGTTTCTTGGGATCTGGGAAAGAGCACAGGCGGATTTTGGCTTCAGTTGCTGTAACGGAGGTTGAGCCTCAGGGTGACAATAGTCCTGCTGGAAAGGTTTGGGTGGTGGTTGAGCACCAGAATCCCCTTCGTGGTAGACTTTTAAGAGGGTTTTTCACTTCCAGGTGGCTCATAAGAGCAACAAAGAAAAGTGTGTTTATGTGATTGCATTTTAGTGAGCTCCTGGTAACGCAGAAAGAAAGTGGCAACCACAGTCGATGAGGAGCCTGTGGGTCTTGTTGCTTGCCTCACAGGAGGGAGGATGGACTCAAGCTCGGGTCTCCCCGCTTGGTCTCTTTCTGCATCTCTGATGGTCAAAGATATTCTTGAGAACTGGCCTCTGCCTTGTGCTTCAGCCCAGGGGAGAAGTAGATGTGTGCTCCCGTTGTCCTTTCTTTGAAGTAGCAGTAGCAAGAGGGTAATTTCTTTATTCTTTTAAAAGTGGGATGAAAGAAGCAAGCACTGAAATAGTTCTGTCTGCTGGCAGACAAGCAGTTGGCCCTAGGTGACCTTGTACCATGAAGTGCCTTGTGGTGTCTGAGAAAAGGATGCTTTGGCCATCACCTCCTAGCAAGCCCACAGCACAGTGCCTGCTACTTGTCCATGTTCATTTTCTCTTTCTTTTCTCCTAGCCTAGCCTGTATATTCAGACTTTTTTTCCCCAGGAAGAAGGCTAGGAGGATAAAGCTATTTTGCTTCTTGAAGAAAGTCTTCAGAAGGCCCCAAGACTTTTTCATACAGATCTTTTAAGTTTCATGAGACTGGAAAAGCACTTCTTCCCTTAATGGGTTGCAGCATGTCTGGTTGGTTTTGTTTGTACTTGTGCTTAAAAGTATGAGCGTTGGCTGTAAGCATTTGAAGGAATGGTCGGCAGGTCTGCATGATAGAATTGGCTTTTTTATTTTTACTTTTTTTGCTCTGAACCTTACTGTGTAGTTCCATGGGAGCCTGAGTGAGGGCTGTTGTCCTGACCCCGCTCGAATGGTCCTGCCCTTGCCCTGGGGCTTGTCTGACTGCAGAATGAACAGGTTTGGGCAACACCACCACCTGAAAATGAATCCCTCCTTTACGGATTAGACTTTTGGCACTCTTAGCTCCTCGATCAGATGGTTGCATCGTCGGGTGAGTGTCGGCGCTGGCACAGGGCAGGAGAGGAAGACGCGGCGTGGGAACGGGATTGGGGCAGGATGGGTTTGAGCTGAGGAAACGTGTCCTTAGCTGGGTGTCACTGAGGTTGCACCAGGCAAGGAACAGAGCAGGAGACCAGTGCTGTACCTGAGCCAAACAATGACCCTGGGCTATGGGACTGGCTCCCTGAGAGCCTCTGCAGCTTTGCAAATTTAAATCTGTACGTCTAAAATAACATTTATATCATGCACATTTGAATTTATGCTCTTGTTCCCCCTTCCTTGTGCTTTGTCCTGTCATTTGCATCTTTGCAAAGTGGCTGTAAAATACTGAAGTTCTATTTAATATTGTTTTCTCACTGTGAAATGCAACGATTAAGGCAGTGGAGAAGTCGAGGCCACTTAAATTTAAAAATTCCCCCCTGTCCCTTATATTCTTTTTTAAAACACGTACTTAAAACCGCTCTGAGTTCTCTTACTCAGCGTTGAGCTAGTGCAAAAGGATGGGCAGTGGGAGAGGGGTGAAGGTAGGCGGGAGCGCTCGGGATAACGTGACGAGGGACCAAGTGAGTCATGCCTTAGTCATGTCCCTCCCTGCACCCCTGGCAAGCATCGGGCAGTAGTGATGTGGAGGACAGTGGCATCTGCAGAGATCTTTATACTGAAAATAAAAGTAAGGCAGCAAAATGTCAAGCTCGCAAAAGCTAGAAAGTACCAGAATTAGTGTTAATTAAATCAATGCTAATTAAAAACCACTGGGCTTTTTTTCTGAAGTTATGTGAAGCTATTTTGTGTAGTTGTGGGTTTTTCTTTTTTTAGTGCGGAACATGGAAAAATAACAGCGCAGAGTTTTGTAGGCAGCTGAGAACAGGGTGTTGCAACGTGAGGTGGTGGACAGCAGCGTTGCTGGGAACTGCCATTAGAGAGGGATTTCTGCCTTAATAAGGAGGCAATAGTATTGGTATTTCTCTGTGCTTGATGGATTCAGCAGAGAACCAGCATGTTTCATAAAATGATGCCAGGCTGTGATTAAATGCCATTCTCCCTGCTTTATCCATATTCCAGTCCTTTATTTATAGCACGCTTCTGCATTGCAAACACAAAAAGAGATTTGCCTGCGCGTGGCTGGAGAGCACCCAGGGCAAAGGGATCCCAATATTTAAGAGCACCTGGAGGTCCATGACCTGTGTCCTTTCTGCATCTGCAATGGGCTGCAAATTCTTGGTGCAAATTCTGCTGTGGAGAAGCCACAGGAGAGAGAAAGTAGCCGCGTGACCAGGCTGCCCCATGTCCGATTGTCCTTGCTGATGTCCGGACGAGAGTTTAGGCTGCACTAAGGCAGCTCTGACAGTCAGCCTACATCTGCATGCTGATGAAAGAATCCAGACCGATGTTTGAGTGCTGATGTACATGTATCCTAAGTGCTCTTAATACAGCAATATTTCATGGTCCGGTGCTTTGGGCTTGCCTAAATTCAAATTTTTTTTTTTTTTTTTTTTTTTTTCTCTAAACACAGAGTCAACTGCTCTCCTTTCCTTTGGAGCTGCCCATGATCCTTCCAGCCTATTTCACAGACACCTTCCCCTTTCTTTCAAGCTCTGTTCCCAGTTTTCTGGATCCCTTTCTGGTCCTTCAGATACTTTTACTGCTCCCAACAAAGGCATCTTTACCAGCTTTTGCGCAGCATTATCCCTATGTGCGCACATCTAGATTGGGTTTTTCCAAATGTGCAAGTAAGAACAAGCCCAAACCATAAAGTTATGGTTTCTTTTACGTATGTTAAGGTTCACAGTCCATCTTCTGCTCTGTGTTTGTGTAGGGACTGGCACAATGAAACCCAGCCCTAGCTTAGTGCTTGGACAATTCTGCAATAGATGGAAGACGTAAACTGGGTTCGTACTTAGTTTTGTGTTTTACCTTTCTCATTCTTCCCATCAAGGAGAAAGCTGCTTGTTCCCTTGTCGAGACTTTAAACTCTTTTTAGACTATTTGAAAATATAATTTCACGTACCTTTTTCTCAGCGGTGTACGGGTGCAGGAGTTTCTTGACACTAGTCCTTCCCCGAAGACAGGAGCCCCGTGGTGCTGCTGGTCCTGTGGGATGGGTGCTAGCGGGAATGAGGACAAGCAGTGTAGGGACAGTGTTAAAGACCTTGCAGGCTGGGAATTCCTTCAACGGCATCACTTGCTGTGGGAGGTCTGGGGCTGCATGTTGGGTTTTTGTGGCCTTGGACATCTCCCAGGAGTCCCATAGGGTAGCAGGCAATATTTAATTCTTGGGGAGAAAGTAAAGGGTATTTTAGCAGCTTGATAGTATTCCAATTAAAACATCTATATTGGTATCCTGTTATTATCAACACTACTATTAGCACAGACCAAGTCCTCATCTTTTTCTTTCAGACTTCCTATCACAAATTACCAGTGAATAGCTTCTATATTATTTCTTTGCAGTTGCTACTTAGTTCTGCAGAGGAAATAAAACCGTACTCTGCAGCAGGTGAAAGGCAATTTCTAACTGAACATGTCTTGTTTTTTTTCTCCTGTCTTCCAGACTTCATTTTATGGCAGATTCAGGCACTTCCTGGACATCATTGATCCGCGCACTCTCTTTGTTACTGAGGTAATGTATACGCACCTTGTCTTCTGAAAGTACTGTTTATTAGACAGGTTTAGATTAAAAGCAATTTCTTCTGTGAACAACAGAAGTAATGAAGCCAGGTTTCCAGTGGATTTGTGTCTCACAGTTGATTGATTGCCGAACTGAGCTCTGTTAAACCCGTAGCAGAAACCTGCTTTTTATTAGACATCAGTGAATCCACAGCTGTCAGTCTCCCATCTCCCTCTAGTAACTGGTAAGACCCGGAATTGGTTTCAGTCAAACTTGCCAGTGATGTAGTCTTGTCAGAAGGAAAATTCCTACAAGTCTTCATGGAAAAAAACACAGGTGAGTAGATGACAAAGCAAATACTAACTCTTGTTAAGTGAGCTGGGAGGGTTTGCACTGGAGTTTTTCAGTGCCTGCACTCAAGAAGTCCTTTTCTGAGCAAAATGTTGTATTTTTTCCTTAGTTATTACCCTGTTTGTAACAGGCTTTTGGGTTTCTGGCCCATTTATGTTTCATTTAGTGTTGTCCGACGTTATTGCATTTCTCTGCTTTCATAAAATAGTGACAAATAGTTGTGGGGAATCCTTTAGAAGAAATATTTCTACTGATGATCTTAAATTCTGCCTGTTTGCTAGGAAACTTAGGGATTTGCTTTCAGTGAAGGGCAGCTGCCTTTTCCTTTTTAATTTTTTTTTTTAGATGGGGTAGCATAAGATGAAAATATATGTGCAAACAATTCTGAAAACACAGGGAGCTGAGCTGCTTGCTGTAGCTAGTGGTGATCAGAGTCCTTATACACTGTGATGGTGAGGGGGGGAAAAAGACCCAATGCAACTTTAAGTAATCTTTTCCTTCTAAATCAACTGGCTTTTTCAAAAGCATAAGGCTAAGATGTGTCATGTCATTAATTTTGAGTACCTTTTGGATGTGTGCCCAAGAGAACCGCAGACAATAAAGCAGCTGTTCTTACACCATCAAATTGAAGCTTATACTTTCCCTTGTAAAAGCACAGGTTCAGATCAAGACTGAGATCAATTTTCAAAAGCCACCAACCTTGATATGGAGCTCAGCCTGGAGAGGTAACCTGCCAGCAAAAGAATGTCGCAATTCCAAAGAGACTGTTAGCCATCATCGTGTCATGATAAAAGGAAATGAAAATCACAGCGTTACCTGAGGATGCAGTGCAATTTGCAGATGCTAGAGCTGCTATTTAAAGAGGATATAAACATGTATGCCAGAATAAAACCAATACTACAGGTTAAAGGCTTGGTGCTGCCTTGCCTTAGCAGAGATTAAGGGTTAAGTGCAACACAATGTGTATCGGAGTGTGTTTGACAGGGTGGGGAATCCTCCAGTGTGCGTTTGTGGTGATGCAGAGGCTGTTTTATGTAGTTTGTGAGCTCTCTTTATGTATTTTCATAATTTTGATTCTGAAAATCATAAATGGATGCAAAAGGCCTTCGCTACCTAAGGATGCTTTTTGGAGGGAAGGCGAGGTTACTTCGCATGCAAAAGGGAATGGGATGTTGGAGAAGGGAGACAATCTTTGGCCATTTTTGGCTAACTGAACACCTAAGGACAGTGAGGAAACAGAAGCTCAGAAATGGATCCAGACAAACATTGAAACACCCCTCTCTCACCAGGCAGATTTGCACAAGAAAGCTTTGCAGAGTTGATATTTGGTAGGTTTCCCTAAGCATGTGTTTTCCAGCCTACTGCGCTGGGGCACGATGGCTAGGACAGGCTGTGCTCCGGATGTCTGAGGATGAACACGGGTCCTGGGCTCCAGGCAGCTGCACCAGGAGGTCCTAAGGTGAAGTGACTTGGACAGAGGTTCTTCTGGTAGGGCAGAAACAGGTGATTCTGCTCATCTTTTTGGTGGATTTTGTTATGCCTCAGCTTGTTTTCTTTTCCTCTTTTTGGAGGAGAATTCTTTTGGGTGGAGATCATCCATTCAGTTCTGTTTAGTTAAAATTTCTTTTCTTTTGGGCATGTTTCCATGTTCTAATAATTCTCACCTTTCTCAAATCTCCATTTAAGCCTATAGCATGTGTGTGTATGTATGTAGGGTGTTTTTTTTTTTTTAAGCTGGGTAACCCACTGTGCCCCATGCAGGACCAAACTATCGTTTTTTACAATGACATTAATACAGAAAAAATACACCAGAAGTACGTTTGAGAATTTTGTATCCCCAAAGTAGGGGGATACGAGTGAACTTGAATTAGTGGTTCTACTCTTTGCAGTTACAAAATAGATTTAAGAAGGCACTGTGTTCACATTTGGGATGGGGTAAGCATTTTCACGTGATCGTTAGGGTAGTATAATGAAACAATGTAAATTGAGCACTACAACTCAGTGGTTTCACTGTGTACCCAAAACCTGTAATTCTGTCTACCTGTTCTGTTACTTGTAGCAACAAGCAGTTCTTGTTGCTGAATGAAGACAGGTATTTTTAGATCCTGAAGGCTCACTTTTCCCCTCCTTTGTGAATTTCTTACCTTTTAAGGGCTGAATCTCTGCTGCCCTTTGAGGGGCAAATTATGTCCCCAATTATCTTGTCCATCATGCTGTGTTGAGTATAGAGGGTGTCTAGACTCCTGGGTAAGCTATCCATGAGATGGGTACCTGCTCTGAACTTCGACGAGATGGTCCCTCCTTAGGCTCAGCCATATGCTTTTCTACCTTCCTGTTGTCACCTTTTCAGATTGTTAAAAGTTTTTGAATAGGTTGGTAAGTTTGGGGGTACAGAGTGGTCAACTGGTGTAACTTAAGTTTTCCGGACACCTTTTGATGAGACTCTTCTAAGAAGGTGAGACACTAGGGAAAAAGACAGCAAAGTCCAAAACACTTGGATTTTGCTCTGAGTGCCTCAAGCAATTCTGGACCCCAGACTGAACCTCAACAAAGGAGGGAGGTTTGGTGTCCTTCTATGGGATCTAATAAGCATTGGGCTGAACTTCATGGTCTTCAGGAATGGCTTGGTGGCTTTCCAAGGAAGGAAATATTCTCTGTCCATTTTCTTCGGGAGTTTGAATCTGATAGTGACGCTTCACAAAACGCACGGCAGAAGGTCTGCTGAAGTCTACAGGAGCTCTCTTTCCCTAGAGCAG
>NW_010545666.1:14257-34279 GCF_000687285.1 Phaethon lepturus
AGATATGAACACCTGGGGTCATGGGAAGCACTTCTCAGAGCACAAAAGCTGCTTTGTTGATTGTCCCACTTGCTGTGCTCTGTGTATCTGATCGTGTGCTTTAAAATGCTTTGTATATGCATGTAAGTAAAGGCTGTTTGGTTTCATTTGGTAATTTAGGTGGCAAATTAAAATCTAGAAAGGGTTTGATGAGAAAGCAACCGTTTACGGAGAGCTCCTTCCCGCTGACAGATGGCTGCATCTTTCAGGCCCGGGGTTCTCAGGGAACAAATAAATTGCTGTTTGTCTTAGAGGAGCTCTCTAGCAAATGAAAAAAAAAGTAGATAAATGAGTCTAATGAGAATGGAAGTTAATCTCATGGAAAATGCTAGGAAATGTAATAATATTTTTTTTTCCTACATCCTTTTTTAATTGCTGTGTATTACATCATTGCAATGATGTACTGGTGGCTGTGTTTTGAGGCAGGATGAAGTGATCCTTCTGAGTGGGGGAAATCAAGCGCAGTGATATCAAGTATAATTAGTCTCAGTGACAGTCCTCTCTTACTCATGTATTTTTTTCAATAAAAGAAATTCTTAATACAATTAAAAACTTCCTTTTAGTTCTTAAGCATTAATCCTCCAGGGTTGTGTACTCAGTATGGGATTATGTTGAAAACATACTTTGCAGTCTGTGAACTCACAAAAAGAAGGCGTGTGCTTGTGCGAGGCACATGGCAGGGGCAGTTGGAAGCCAGTTGCTCCAGTTTTATCTTTAGTGGATTCTGATAGAATAATTAGCCGTATCAAACTTACCTACCAATTTTACTTGCTTTCTGAGTGCACGTGATACTGAAACAAGGCACCAACTTTGTGTCGGTATTGCAAGTAACCTCTAAAGAGGAGGCTTTCTTCTGTGCTAATTCATATAATTACTGGCTTTCTAATGAAGTAATTTTTTGGCAGCTGCAAATTTGCAAACTTTTCCAATAAGCAGGAAATGTGTCATTTCAGAGGTCAAGCCCAACAAGTCCTGTTGCAGAGACCATGAGAAACCCCTCAGTGAGTGTAGACCATGAGAAACCCCTCAGTGAGTGTAATGCCTATCTTCAAAATGTGTGGGGTTAAAATGATTGGAATAATACTTTTAATTGCTCTGTAATTAAGGTCTACCAGGAGAAGCAGTAGGGACCAACAGATATTTTTACAAGGCTAGCTTATCCCATCTGACATTAGCCTGGACAGACTGTTAACACTCTGTGGGAAGCTCTTCATAGACAAAGCTGCAGATCTGATAATAATTCAAAGCAAAAGTGAAATAAGAATTAAACTGGGCTCAGAAGGCCTCTGTGCTAAAGCAAAAGCAGATATCTCATTGTTCAAAGCATAAATCTACAGAGTGCTGAGCATCTTGCATTCCCATATTTGGGTTTAAAATGGAAGCAGGATTAGATGTATGTTATTTATATGAACGATACCTTCTTACTCAGCAGATTGACTGTCTGTGTTTATTCAGTGTCACATCTGCTGGCTCTACTTGAACAAAAAGTTTCTGGCTCCTGTTGTCTGTCACTGTAGATCCAATACAATAGGGCCAGCTGGAGTCAAGTCTGCCATATGTATCATCCGTAGAGTAGAGAGACGAAATTGGAAACTGTTGAGTTGCTGATGGCAGAGCACAGCTGGATTTCCATATCCCACGTCAAATTTGTGGTGCTGGTGGCCAGAAGACTCTTGCTTTGGGTCACGTGCCAGTAAGTCATCATTGGTGTGAACCTGCGACCGGTGAAACTTGCAGGCATGTTTCATCATGGATCATCACTGGGTTAATGCGGCCTCAAAGCCCCGACACAAGCCCCGTATGAGCAAACTGTTCCAGCATGCCCTGTCCCATCAGTGGATTTTCTCCTAAAAGCCTTTAATGAAAAACTTGACTCTCTTTCTGTTGATTCTGTAACAGTAATGTTGTAGTGCTACTGGCATAATGACTGTTATTACGGTCTGTATGTGCACATATGGGTTTCTGGAGGCAGCTCTAAGCCATGTGTAGGCATGGGTTGAGATCCAAGAGAAGACAAGGCACAGATCTTTGAGACAGAAACAGTGTGCCCTTGAGCAAGGAGGACAAGATGAAAAATCAGTACAAGAGCTCATGTGCTGGAAAGAGGTGTCTGACGCTGGTACATGTGTGCAGTCGTCTATGGGGACCAGCGCAGTTGTCCTCTATCCCACCAGGGTACTGGAGTAATGGCCGTGAGGGACTTGGGGTGCTGATGAAGGATTCCTGGAGGTGGCCATCAGCTCAGTGTGATGTGGGCTACTCTCCTGCTGGCATCTTTGATTTTGTTTTTTAACCTTTTTTTGGCATGCTGAATGAAGCCCCTAATGATGTGATCCTTCAGCAGCTCTTTCTACAAAGACTGAAACTTTCTGTCTGTGTATCCTGCAACTGTACTCCAGGCAAAAACTTTCTGAGTCAATGCCTGTTGGCCTGAGTCAAGGCAGAACAGGTTACATTAGTTCTTTGCGCTAAAACCTGTGGGTTAAATCTAAGCCAGTTCATTGTAACTGAGTCAGGTAGTGGTTTTTGGCCATGCAACCAGCTGGTCTGGCTTGTGCCATGCAGCTGAGCGCTTGTCCTCTCCAAAAGGTGCTTGCTGGCAGCTGTCCTGGCCCGTGGTAACTCCCAACCTGTGACCAGGAATCACTTGGCAGAGGGCTGGATGGTTTGGATCAAAGCTATGCCAGAGATTGTGCCGATGCAGGCTCATGCCTGGCTTCCAACTTGTTTAGTAGCACAGACATAACCACAAAACCCAGGCTTACGGATCAGTGGTGGCCTATTGCATACCTCTCATGGGCTTAGCCACCTAAGCTGTAGTTCCAAAACTGGGTGTTTTCCAGCTGTGTTCAGCATGAGGCAAAGATTGAGCCTTTTTCTAAAGAGTTCTTGTTGTTGGGTAGCGCTTCCCAGGGGGACGTGGCTTAGGCTGCCGTGGTGGAGCACGAAGTGTGGAGTTTGTGCTTCTGAATTGCTGAGTATGGTCGATCCCTGGCACTGCTTCTGGGCTTAGGTTTGTAAGAACATCCCCCGGGTGCAGATGGTCTGTCTAGCACCCTATTGTGAGAACTGAGACCCCATCATCTACCACTAGAAGTGCTCTAGTTTTTATGAGAAAAGGGGTATACAAAAAATGATACATACTAATAAAAGCTGTGGTTGCATTTTTTTTAAAAGTGATGCTGTAAAATCTCAAGTGACACTTCTTCCTACAGATAGCAGTAGAGAAATCGAGCAACAATAAATATTGAAACAGTAGCATAACCTTGTAGGCAGACCTCTTTTTTTCCCCGTTAAATTGGAAAGTGTAATCTTAGACATTATCAACTATCATAATATAATGCTGTATCGTGCTAAGAGCCAGGGAGTGGAGCTGGTTGGCATTTGGAGCTGTTGCACACTGTAAAGTTATTTCCTATTTTTTGGAGGCTCTGATTAAAAGAGCGTGCTTGTCTTTTCTAGAAGGGATAAAAGGCAACGTGTCTTTTCACTAATGAAATTTTAAGGCTGTGGGTTGTTCACTGAAACTACCTGAACATCTCCAAGCCATATGAAAGACGTCTTCTTAATGTTGTCCTTGAGTTTAATACTTTTGGTCGCTTTCTGTACCACTCTTTTGTAAACCTCAGGAACCATCAGCAGTGTTGGTCTAGGACTCTTTTCTTTGAGAAAGTTCCCCTCTCTCCCCATGGAGCTGAAAGAGGAAATTCATGAAGACTGCAATTTTAAAAGCAAAATCGGGCTTTTTTGTTTTCTGTTTGTCACCATACTAAACAAGATGGGATCTGGCCAGGGTTGTTATAGTAACTACTAAGATTTCCTCAAGAGAAGGAGGAAAAAAATAGAACACAGACCCATTCATCTATTACTTCCAGTTTTTCATTCAGAGTTACATGCTGTTCTGTGTAGATAATTTGCAAGACACACAGTGTAGGTAATTTCAGTGGCAAAAACACATACCAATAATGAGCACAAATGGCTCTCCAGAATGTTGTGCTGGCACTCCTGGGTTATTTTCTAGCTTTGGAGGCAAGAAGGGTTGTCTTCCCTGGATCTGCAGTCATTAGTCATTCAGTTGTCTGGCTTTTCACCTCTCGATTATTGGGCTATCTAAAATATTATACAATTGTATTTTATTGATACTAATGCTAGGTAATAGCTTTTTCCTGATACGATATTTTTAAACAACCATGAGGCCGACAGAGCAAGGAGCTATCAAGAACAACTTCAAGCTACTCAAGTCCTGTTGTGATCTTGTATGATTACTTCTCTTCACAGGTTAGAAATGCCTGAAACAGCCTAAAAATCCTATTTGTTTCTTGTGCTTGCAGTGCTTCATAGTTGTCCAGTGATTGACCAACACTCTTAATTGTTTTTTCTTGTAGTTGGTCATTCCAGTTACAGAGGCTTGAGGGTCTTGCAGAAATTTGAGCCTGCCCAGAAAAGCATGGTCACATGTCCATGCCGTTGGATCTCATCCCATGTGCCAGTTTCTCAAGGTCAGCTTTTCTTCTGTATGAGATCCTTCGCTCTTCTGGAGCAACAGTGCATCACCCAGTGCTGCATCACCAGAAAATATCATGCTAATTCATATATCTTCGTTTTTGTCCAATGTCGAGAGGACTTGGCTTAAATAACAAAGACTCATTTCTTTGTCTGCGATATTGGATAGACATGGAAGAGTATGACCAGTGCCTGGTCTTATCTGTTGAAGTGTTCAGGAGGCACTCATTTATGCTCCTAAAGAATGCAGGCTCCTTCCAGGAAGAGACTCACGTGTTCACTCTTATCACTTGCATATTTTTTTTTTATTAAGATAAGTTTAAATTTTAGGACAGATTTAGCATACGTATGCATAAGGGAAGGGGGCTGAGAGTTAAGACACACATTTTTGTTGCCATATACAGCTTGTCAGTTATGTCTCCTTGGATGATGGCAGTTTCATTCAAGCAAGCAGCTGGACGAGAAATCTACTGAAGATCACTAAATCCACAGAAACCTTATGTGCCTTGGCTGAAAGCAGCGGAGGGCTAGGAAGGTGCTTCGGACAGACATCATTTCTGCTTGTCGCCTTGCTTTTCCTTGTGCACCTGCTTGTGGCCACTCTTGGAGAAGGTTTGAGTTGGGTGGGGGTTTTTTCTGAACCAGTAATGGAAGTTTTTCTATGTTAAGCCGTTCTCTGATGTTGGGTTAAGGCACAGTGTTTCCGCAGCTGGCTTTTTAGGTGAAATGGATGATTGCCTAGCCTTTGAAGAAGGGGGGAGATTCTTGAATGCACTCAATCATCCTTCATCATTGATACTCTTTGTAAAATCTGTAAAAACTGATCAATTTTTTTTTTATTGGGGAATTAGGAAGATTAAAATGGGAACAGAAGAGCAAAAGAAAGTGCTTGCACCTAGCACTAAAATATAGTCCAGTTTTGGCCTTGACCGTCTTTGAGATCCTTCATGCTCTCAACATAGCCTAGTCCTCTTCAGGACAGGGAATGAACGTGCCAGCAGTTGAGGGTGATGCCAAAATCTGTGAGTGGATCTATGTCCTATCTGGTAAGAGAAAACCAGAGCAGCCCTGGGAAGTCTCAGGCAAGTGGCTTAGTGAAGTGCAAGAAGGAGGATCAGCAGCAATTTTTTCAGGGGCACGTCAGGCGGGGAGAATGGGACAGGCTGAGTCAGAGGGATCCGATTTCAGGACAACACTCAGAAATAGGGTAGAAAGCAGAAAATCTGTTGCTTCTTACATGCGTGTAGTGACGGAGGGCTGTGAGCACTGACCTTGGCATTAACACCCAACAAGAACAAGCCCCATTTCTGAGCTTACATTTTGCCAAGAATATATAGTTTTTTGCTGAGGTCATTCCTATCTGACGCTAAGCCTCATTTGGTGTCTTTGTACAGACTCTCCACTTCTGCTGAGTAGCTGCTAATCAGTGCAAGAATATACAAAATATATAAAATACCAGATCTGGAAAAAATGGGAGCTCAGTCAGTGTAAAACAGTCGTGGAGCCGATCCTGACCCGCTTGCTCTGCAAAGTGAAGGAATTGCCACTTTTCCATAGGTCCTGCGAGTTGCATGTTTTAAGGACAATAGTCATTCATTAATTGCTGCTTTCAGGTTGGCGTAACTGCTGGCGCTTCCAAGGAAACAACGAAGTACTCTTTGATGTTTCCATGAAAGGGAGAAAAGTAGTTTCCCTGCAACCGATCCCATGGACGTGAGCTCGTAATGAGCTCAGGGACGCTCGCCTTATTTACAGGAGGGTTGTGAGAGCAGAGCTTGCAGTGACGACGAGGAGCCTTGACACGATTACAGTAAAACCACAGGGCTTTAGATGAGCCATCGTCACACTGTATGTTATTTTAGCCAAAATATTCTGTATTTAGAAAATGTCCTTGGGCACTAATATTAGAAAAGCTGCCAGAACAGCAGAGCTAGTGCAGAAATGTCAAACAGAAGTCGATGTTACTCATCTGGATGACAGATAACCTGCAGGAAGCTTTTGAAAATGTTTAGCTGAGTGATTTGTTTGGCTTCAAATATTTGGGAGCCATTACTCTGTGATCTGGTGTTTTCTGCAAGCTTGGATAAGCAGATTTAACTCCACCGAAGCCATGCTTTATATCCTGACTTGTTCCTTTTTAGCTTGGACTAATCAAAGAATCTTTCTACTTCTGTCAACTTCTGCCCTGTGGTATTTTTATTCCAAGAAATATGTATGTAATATAGTGTGTATATAATCACCATATGCACAATATATATCTATATTTCTTGAAATGATTATATATATAGTTCTTGAAAGTATTATATGTATATGTAAAATTTTCTTCAACTGCAGAACACTTTTTCATATTTCTATGTATATGAATAACTGTTCTGGGAGTAAATCGATGATTCTAAGAGGCTGGTAGAATGGCTTAATACTTTTGTGATTCCTTGAACACATGGAATGTATTTATTGTTCTATTTTATCACAATGTGAGGAAGATCTGTATTTACACGTGCAAGTATTTGAATCATTAGTGATAGTCGGATTCTAACTTTAACCGCAGTGATGACTGACTTTGGAAATTTTAGAGAGAACATAACCGTTTGCAAAAACTGCGTCTGAATGACTGTGTAGCGGGCACTGTAAAAAAGCAGCGATTCAGACTAGTGGCACTCTGAGATCCATATGAAGTATGTGAAAATACCATGGTGTTTCAGATAAATTAAGTCATCTTGAACGTCAATGTGTAGTTACTGTTAAGTTGTGCTGTTACGCTGCCTTGTGTGCTGTTAAATGCCAGATCGTTAAATGCCATTAAATGGCTGAGATCAACTGGATGAGATGCAACAAGGCCAAGTGCCGAGTCCTGCACTTGGGTCACAACAACCCCACGCAACGCTACAGGCTTGGGGAGGAGTGGCTGGAGAGCTGCCCGGCGGAAAGGGCCTGGGGGTGCTGGTTGACAGCCGGCTGGACATGAGCCAGCAGTGTGCCCAGGTGGCCAAGAAGGCCAACAGTGTCCTGGCCTGTATCAGGAATAGTGTGGCCAGCAGGAGCTGGGCAGGGATCGTGCCCCTGTACTCGGCACTGGTGAGGCCGCACCTTGAATCCTGTGTTCAGTTTTGGGCCCCTCACGCCAAGAAGGACGTTGAGGTGCTGGAGCGTGTCCAGAGAAGGCAACGGAGCTAGGGAGGGGTCTGGAGCACAAGTCTGATGAGGAGCGGCTGAGGGAGCTGGGGGTGTTCAGTCTGGAGAAGAGGAGGCTGAGGGGAGCCCTCATCGCTCTCTGCAACTGCCTGAAAGGGGGTTGTGGTGAGGTGGGGGTTGGTCTCTTCTCCCAAGTAACCAGTGATAGAACGAGTGGAAATGGCCTCAAGTTGCGCCAGGGGAGGTTTAGGTTGGATATTAGGAAAAATTTCCTTACTGAGAGAGTGGCCAAGCACTGGCACAGGCTGCCCAGGGAGGTGGTGGAGTCGCCATCACTGGAAGTGTTCAAAAACTGTGTAGACGTGGCATTTCACCATGCCCACTAAACCATGTCCTAGTGTTGGTTTGATGATTGGACTTGATGACCTTAAAGGTCTTTTCCAACCTTAATGATTCTCTGATTCCGTGATCCAGTGGAGGTGCTCTTCTTTAGACGGCTGTGCTGAGATCAGGCTAAAACTTGCTGTGTTTTAACTTTTTAGTATACGCCGAGTTCTTGGTGGTGATGCTTAATATGTGCAGGCTTCTGCCTTGCTCTTTCCTTCAGCTATACATTCCCAGAACATGTAATGGGAGAGGGCATGGGCGCAAAGTCAGATCTTCAATCTAAGTGGCTTCCCTGTAGGCATCACTGGGAGTTACTAATCTGAGAGTTGGCATGGAGTGATACCGATGTCTAAGGTGGATATTCCACATTGCACCTGAATGTATCCATTTTGATTTAAACTTTTTCCTATCTTTAAGTGAGAACTCGTTCATCTCCAAGATTTATCAGATCTCTGGTATCACACTGAAGACTGTCAAGTTTTTATGACATCTTCTATAGATATGTTGCGAGGGAGAGTTGTTTGTATTTTCTCTTTTGTTTCTTCTTCTATACCACTTCTGTAGACAGCAGGGCTGTGCCAACCAGCAAAACCAGTGTCCATGCATCCCTTTGGATGGGTAAAAGGACCCATCATAAGGTTTGCATGAAAGAAGGTGTAATTCTGTAACTTAAATTCATTGCCTTCAATAAAACAGTTTGGTGCGGGACAAATGTTGCAGACCGCGGTACTCTCTTATTTGCAGAGTCGTCTGAAGGAAGCTGTGCAGTTGTTGGAGGATTACAAGCATGGGACTTTGCCACCGGGAGTCACCAACAAAGAGGTAAGAGGAAGAAGTCTTATGTTAAATTTCTACTTCCTGCAGTCTGAAGGAGGGAGGATAAGCTGGCATTTTAGGCTGCGGCTAGTGTGAAATGCACTACTGAAGGGCTTTTTTGGTATTTCTGCTGGTAAAATCCCATACCGGTGCTGTTCAGTTGATTGCTGACTTCTGCAATGTTGCTTCTGCTCCCTTGCAGCTCAACTGCCAGTGTATTAGAGTGAATTTGGGTTGTTCTGAAGTTCCCACTTTATAAATGTTGCTGAACAGAAGTGATAGCAAGGGGCTTGCAGTACAAGCATACAAGTGGAGTTTCTGACTTGCAGGGTTATTGATTACCTTTGGCCAATGCTATTGCTTTCCTTTCTCTTGCAAAGTGTGCTTGTGAAATGAAAAAAAAGAAAAATTTTCTATTTTTAGCTGAAGGAAACCTTGCTGTCAGTCCTGTAGGTTCTTGTACTAGCAACTGCAATGCATCAGCCTGTTCTCCTACAGTGTTCCTATTATTTATAAAAATTTACATTCCTTCACTGAAATAAATGTTGTTTGGGCTACGTATAACCCCCTGGATGTCCTCACATTGCAGATGATACCATCAGTAGTGGTGCTTTTTGCTGGGTGACATTCCTACTGTTGGGAGGGAAGCTGAAAGAGGTTGTGGAAATCCCAGGGATGTGAAAACCTTAGCAGGATTTAGGCAGTTGCTGAGAAAAGGGTCACTTTTGGTAGAGCTTGATTCTGCTCTGGGACAGGGGGATGGGCTGGGTGATCTCTCCAAGATCCTGTCAGTCCTGTTTTCTGGACTTTTGTCTGATATTCATCTATATGAACACATGAAACTTGTGGAAGCAGAGATGACTATTGTCCAGAGGGACTAGACTGCTTTTTGAGCCTTTTTACTTCCAAATCTGTTGCATGAAATGAAAATAACTGATTTTTTTTTTTTTTTTTTTTTTTTTTTTTTGTCCCAGTGGGTATTATCTCAAACTCTTTTCTTTATCTGTCCGTGTGCGGACACCTGACCATAACACCGATAATACAGGGGCTTTTTTGTGGTGCATGTTTGTGCATCTAGCACAAAAGTCTTCGGTCCTATGTAATTTAATGTAATATAAAGAACAGCATGAATTGATTGGCAGACTTGCTTCAGGAGCTATAAGAAGAGGCCGTGCCAAAAGACCAAGTAAGCAGTGCACCTCCCAAGTAAGCAGTGATGGAAATGGTAGAGAGCTCTTCTCCCACGCCCTGTAGGTCAAATAATCTCTTTTATTTTTTTTCCTGTTCATGTGTGATAGTTGTCTTTCATGAGAAGAGATTATAGCAGGTAAATGAAGAAAACTGAGATTTGCATTCACTTTCAGAAGCGCCTACTTGTGTGGTAGGCACTGTGTTGGGAAAGAGGCATGGCTTCAACAAGAAATAAACGGGAAAAATCCCCTCCCTGTGCAATGTGCAGTACGAGACATTGCTCTCCTGCTCTTTTGATGTCACTGCATTCTTTCAACCATAATCTGATGGTAAGAAAAAAGAAACCAGGGTTGAGGAAAGGAGAAAAGCAAAGAATGAGGCAGCAGCAGATGACTCAGTTCCCATCTGCCTGAAGGCAGATGAAATACAAGTCATTTGCTGTGACAAACCACGCAGACTTTTGACCTACATTTTGGGTTTGAGTAGTGACAGACCTGGGATATACCCAAAGTTCATTCAGAATTGCACTGAGGGAGAGCAAACAAAAGCATTGCGTTTCTTGTTTCCCTTAGTCATGACAACATATGCAGGAGGTGAACCTTGTTGTGCAAGTTGGAGGGTTTTAAGTGGTATGGGGCGGAGGAGGAGAGAGAAAATGATGCCAAAAATGCCTTTCCTAGAGAAATGTTAGCACATCAGTGTAAAAAAATAGTATTTTTTGTAGTGAAATCTTGACATGGTTCACTTTGATCACAGTGTCAATTATGTTAGAGGGGTTTATGTAGTTTTGCTGACTGTAGGATAAAGTAGCTCTCCCAGGAGGAGCCTGGGGCAGAATTGCAACATGTGCTTGTTATTGTATTTAACTGTGCTTTGCTGCATTAATTAAACCAAACCACAGGGAGAGGTGAGCAAGCTATGGGTAGATCCCAACAAGGCTGTGAGACTTGAATGTTCACCCACGATACCACAACCACTCTAAAAAGGGTGAAGATGGAAGGGATCTGAAAGCAGATGATGATCAGTGTGCTCGAGCTGCAGCGGGACAGGGGCAAGCACGATTATGAAGCAGCTGAAGCTGTGTTGTTAACCTGGAGAAAGGATCCATGAAGCCAGCAGGTCTTTATTCACTCCTAGAGTTGGCTGATAGTAATGAAATGGGAGGTTGAGCTAGCAGGGGTAAATTTGGCAATAAAAGCATCAAATGCTGTTTGGCACTCTTGTGATCCATCTGGGTGAAGGTGAGTGGGAACTTCTGACTGGGTTAATTGGGAGTTTGCCAGTGTGGAATGATGGGCTGGCCAGCTCTCACACCATGATGGTGATGTTCCTTGAGGAACACCGGAAAACCCTGAGTACCTTTTGTCTGAATGCTCTTCTTTTCCCAAGTGCGCTCTTGAGCGGACTTGAATAAACTACTTGCCTGCATATGCTTGCAGTGAGGCAAGTGAAAGATCTTCAAAATGCATTAATTAGCTCTTGTGAGAGCATCATTATCGCCAAATGGGTGAATATCTTTATCCTCTCAAGCAGAGCCACCGATTTAGAAACAAACTTATCCTGTAGGAGGGCATTACTTTGCAGTTTTAAGCTGTGGCATTGAAAATTGCGATTAATCATTGCACACGTGGATGTTCTTACGTGCTTTTCTCTTTGCAGCAAAGGTGATCTTTGTAGTCTTTTATTAGCACTAGTTGTTTCCATCCCCTGAGGCGTTTCCTTGTCGTGCAGCTCACATGGTATCGTGCTGCCTTTGTGTTTACTGCTGTGCTGCAGTCGCAAAATAACGCTGAACTTTCCGCTTTGCCAGTGATGACCATTTCTACCAAAGAACTAAAAGGCCCAGATGATCTGTATGAAAATAAGGTTTCATTGAACGCTAAGGTTGTGGTGACAGCAGGCGTCGGGTGCTTCTCATATTGATTAGCCAAATATTCTCCTTTCCTTCTCCGAGATGGAGAGGAAGATCTAACAGCAAATCTGATGGAAACAGGGCTGTGCTTGCTGTGTCTGCACGGGGGACGTAGGGCTGGATGCTGCTCTCGGTGTGTGCCACAAAACTTGTACTCTCATCATCGGTTGTTTTCTAAATCTGAGGGCAGAGGGGAAGGTGGAGGGGAGCCTGCGGAGAGATCCGAGTAGCTGGCAAGCTTGCCAGTGCTGAATTAAATGCGAGCGTGCCAGATATATACAGCTGTAAGTGTCTCATTAATTACTGGTGCATTTGCAGAACATACGATGTGCCAGTTGATTGCTTTGGGGGAGGGGAAGCATCTCACTTGCACAGATAACACCCTAAATTTTCTACCGGTGAACCAAAGATGCCCAGAGGACATGTTTTTTGCCTTCCTCAATCTAAGTTTTACCATTTTTATGGCTTTTCTGTGCACCACTATCTGCAAGATGGACTCTGGCTACAAGGCATTAACAATTTGCAGTTGTTCCAGTGCTAATTCAGGAAAGGGTTTCGATGCAGCTCTGGAGAGGTGCCCACTTTGTGGCTCACGTGCATGGGTTGATGTTGGAATAAAAGACTGAGCCTTCTGATGTTTTATGTAGCTGAAAACTGAGTGTCACACACCTCTGATGCACGGATGAAGTTGCCACGTGCTGGCAGAAGACCAGCAGATGAGAGGTAATTTGATTTTTTGACTGATTTTTTTTTTTTTTCCTACCCCTCTTTGACTGAGAACAGACCTAATCACCTTGTGTTCACTGTGGGCAAGAACTGTGTATTGGGTAGTGACTTGGCTCATCTGACGAGGTAAAGCAGTTGTATCTGAGAGAGGCTTATTATTATTACTCATCAAAAAGTCTGTGTAGAACTTCATGTGATGCTCAAGAGAGAAGCACTCAACTCTATATTCTTTGTTTAAGAGGTGATTCAGGTTTGATTGCTAGAGCCCTGTAGACATGCAATTGCTACCCTTATGATGGGCTTTTCAGGCATGGACTGGGTATGGCATGTGCCTAGAAGACATGCCTGAATGGTCTTCTAGGCTTCATCATCAGAATTAAAATCATGATCACCTTAACTATTAAAAATAACAGTTTGGGCAGAGTTTTAATGCATTAGCTTTCTGAACAACCCAACACTCTCCCCCACCAAATATCAGCTTTGAGATCAAGAAGACAAGTTGTTTTGACAGAGTTGTTTCACTAATCTCCTGACTGATCCACTTTTGTGGTACAGCACATTTGACAGTGTTCAGATTCCTTCTTTTTCCCCCCCCGCCTCATTCAGAAATTCATGTTCCCATGAAGGATGGCAGGCAGTAGCTGGAAGCATTACAACAGCTCAGCACAATCTATATTGCTTGCTGAAATGGTTTCACCGCATGAAAAATGGAAAATATAAAAGCCTAAAGCTATGTAACGTCAAGTATCTCTTCCACACTTATCTTCTTGACAGGGTTCTTGTAGAGCGAGTCTCTCTTCTGCATTTTCAGAGCAGATTTTTCAAAATGAGCTGAAATGGAACAATTCTGGACTATCTAAAGAAAAAAAAAACAACCTCTGAAGAGCCATAATCATCTAAAGAAAAAAACTCTGAAGAGTCATAATCGTACTTTGCTCTAGTGTCGTGGTTTAGCCCATCTAGTTCCCCATGACCATCTCTAAGTCAGTTTCCAGAATAAATGCTGCTTCGCTCCAGTTACTCTCTGTGAGATGATTCACGGACACCAACACTGCCAACACCTACATCTCTTCCACTTTCAGGTCTCTCGCACTCATCCAGCAGCTCTTGTATTTGCCCTTGAAGTGTAGTGATTTCACCACTCTGGAAAATGACCATTAACTCAAGGTGGTAAAAACCTATTTCTTGGGCGTCATTAGCAAAAATGAGGAATTGATCTCTTAACTGTCAATAGCTGCTAGACTGCTGATAGCTTTCTATTGAGGGAAACGATAGGGTATTTTTCCTACATTAGAAAAATGTTTTAAAAACATGATTTTTATCATAGGTGTATCAATTATGTATTCAGGAAAACAGAGGACAACTATCTGCTTAATAAGTATTTATTCAGTGCTACATATTTGAGCAAGTAAACATGCTCCAAACTCAACTTCTTCAGCTTCGCTTATTTACCCAACTTTTTCTTTGAACATTTAAGAGCCAGACTTGGTTTTTATTAGATATGAAGTCGGGTGTTTCAAATTCCACTTATTAAAATCCCACCAACCCAAAACATTCTGTGTAGCGGAAATACCCCACACTGTAATCAAGCCTCCTCTCTGACAGGCTCTTACGATTTCATCATTTTTCTCTAAATAAAAAGGTATTCTTGGTAATGCAACCATTTGGGGTGTATTTCTGGTCTCTTGGTCATTTGGGTTAGATATCTTAAAAGGATTGCAAGAATCATGTAGAACATGCTTGGAGAACAAACTCCCTGAAGGCTCTGGGGAAGTTTGGTCTCCTGGGGATTTTGGATGGTTGAACATCTCGGCGTTGGGTGATCGAACTCCATGGATCCAGAAGTGTTTGATGGAAGAAAGAGCTGGAAGTACAAAACTCTGCTGTGAAAACTTCAAGAGAACCTGTGAGTTTAGTAAACCTCCTATTGCTTGGTTGTGTTTGGCAACCGCATCCATCGATGCCCTTCGTTTGGCTCCTTCTGCAGAGGGCAAGTGCATATGAAGTGCCGGCGTGTCATCTGGTGGTGTGTATCCCCTTTCATCTCCCCGTCCCAGAGGAAGCTAGAAAATAGTAAGATCTTTAGAAGGGGGGAAAAAAGGAAATGTGTAGGATTCATGTTGATGGGAGAAACTGGTTCAGTTGGCATTTATGTTCCGCCTTTTCCAGCTCTGTAGGTCCTGTTGTATTATTGCCCTTCCGTGAGTGTTTCTTCATCTCGCTCCTACGTTCTTCACACTTTGTGCTCCTCGTTAAGTCGTCTCTTATTATACTTAAGCAACCTTTTTAGCTTGCATTCCCTACAGACCGCTCGGCGGCAAGAGAGATGTGTTAAAAGGCCCGCTGCTGCAAGCCGTTTTTAATGACCGTTTCCACCGGCGGCTCCCGGGGTTGGCAGAATCCGGCCCTTCGCACGGAGCTCCGGTGCCTGCTGCAATCTGTGAGTGGGTAGGTGAAAATGACACACACAAGTGCACCGGGAGCCAATTTGCAGCAGAAGGTATAGACTGTAACGTATCCAATTCTAAACAGGGCAGGCAATTCCCCAAACTGCCTCCTGGAGGGAATCTCCGCTGGAGTAAAAAGGTTTCATTCGAGGGAATACTTTTCCCTATAAAAACAAGGTCAGTAAAATATCAGCCCGATAAGCGAGGGTGAAGAGCCGGCTTACTTAAAAGCGGACGTTTTCTCTAGCTCGGGAGTGTCGGTGCTGAGGTTTAGCCTCAAACCGAAAGGCTGTACCAACTGCA
Source organism: Phaethon lepturus (assembly GCF_000687285.1). Classification (NCBI taxonomy): domain Eukaryota; kingdom Metazoa; phylum Chordata; class Aves; order Phaethontiformes; family Phaethontidae; genus Phaethon; species Phaethon lepturus. The sequence continues at coordinate 29,714 of NW_010545666.1, forward strand.
GGGCATAATGATGTGGCTTTTGTCCTTTATCCTCAGGCTTCTTTCACTAATTTGTAGGATTACATCTGTGTCCTCTGTGTGTGTGAGTCCCTTTCCCAACCTGTCCAACAGACCAGCACAGATTGGAGGAACAGATTGATGCTGGCATGTCAGCAGTGGTAAAAGTTAAGAGAAGCAGCACTCGGCGGCTATCAGATAGAGAGATTTAAATCACTCCCGTTTTACAACACAGCTGCTTTTTACTGGGTGATTTTTGTGCTCAGTGCTGCAGAAATGTGCGCGGCAGAAAAGCCCTTTTAGAGACTGATGAACATCGGATGTGAACAACGGTGTTCAAGCACCGAAGATCTGCCTTGGAAGGACTGCAGTAAGGTATCAGTGCTGGGGAGATTTCATTATGAACTTCAGGCTGCTCTTGTCTTTCAGCTCTTCCCCCAAAATGCCTTGGACTTTTATTTGCTTTGCTAGAATAACCTGCAGTAATTCCATGCTTAAACGACACTGCTGGCGTGCCCAGCAAAATGTGTCCTTTCCGTTGTTGTGCTGAATCATTTTTGCCTTTGAAATTGGGGTAGAAATAGCTGCTAAACTATCAGCCTAATATCAGTTGCTCATCAGCCTAAGCTGAACACCGCTCCAAATATCGAACAGCAGCAGCCTAGGCTGGGCTGTTTGATATTTGGAGCGCTATTAGGCTGATGAGCAAGTTAGGATCAGAGCCCTGATTTGCCCCATTTGTAGATTCATACCACTCTGTCCTAAAAACTTAGTATCTAAACAAGAAGTAGAATACAGTCTTAAGAAATCTGGCAATGAAGGTTCATTGTCCTCTTCTGCCTCCCCTCTGTCCCTTCGGTCCTCAGGCTGGCACCCCGGCTTCTCCCTATGGTCCTGCCAGCAGAGAGAGGTAAAGAGCCACAGAATAGCAGAAGTGTCTGAGGGTGCTTCGTGTGCATGGAACGAGGGCTCTCAAGAGTGAGTGATGCTTTTTCTGTGCAAGGTTTTTATTTTTTAATGCCAGCATGGGGCCAACAAGAGGTTTAAAAACTTGTATAATTAACTAAATGTAACCCTTGAACATACGCAGCCATGAGTCTTACAGACATGACCCTGTCCTTAAATGTGCACCCACAATAAAGACAGTGCCTATTAAATTTATCATTCCCTGAACTTTATATGTGAACTGGTACAAATTCATTCTGTGCCCAGAATATTGCAAGGGAAAGTGCGATGCCATGGCAGCGTGCGCTGATCTAAGTCAGCACTGCCGTGTCTCTGCCTCCTCTCCTCCCGGCCATGTGTTCCCACCTCCTTGCTGGCTTGCACTGGCACAGCTGGTTCAGAGAGCTGATCTTAATAAAAACTAAAGCTCCCTTCCCCCACTCCCCAAATGCTTCATTTTTTGACTTGAGCAGCTCCCTATATTTTCTATCTGCTTGGTGTTGTCTGTACAGCGTCAGGGATGGAGCGCGCGCCGAGGATGGGGAGGCATGGTGGGGCTCTGGTACCATAAACACATGCTTTTGCTGGTGAAGATGAGATAACTCTGTGGTGGAGGTAGGAAAATAATCCAGGTTCCAGAAGACCAGGACTAAATACCTTGAGTGTGGATCTTTTTGTAGCTCGGAGACACCAGGTGTTTAGATTTTTGATCCGTCCAGATCTTCTTCTGTGCTGTAGGACCGTAGGCTAATTCAGGCTGGAGGGGACCTCAGGAGGTCATCTAGTCCAACATAGGTTCCTAGATTTACTGTTGGAAACCTGTCTGTTCGTTTGACTGTATGTTTACTTAAACATGCATGATAAGATGCATGAATATCTATTTTTTAGTAAACAAGATAGCAGCGAGACAGCATTATTACCCGATTTCATACCCTTAGAAACTCCACCCTGAAAGCTTCACCCCTTCAGCATAAGGGGGTGGTTGGAGGAAAAAAAAACCGACAGAAAACCCAAACTGAATGATCTGTAGTGAGAGGAAAAATGCAGCTTTTTGAAGTTGTCCCTTGGAGACAGACACTTGCTATTCTCCAGCCAGCCCCTTCCTGCGAGCGTTGGCGGAGCATGAACCGTGGTGTGTCAGTTGTGACTTCTCACTCTTCAGCCTTTCCAAATGCAGTTTTGGCAACTTGCTGTTTTGAAACTGTTTCATTTCTTCCCCATTAGTATCAGTGAAGTGAAAAGAGGCTCACCAGCTTAATGGGCATATATTTATTTCTGTGTTCTTCCTTCAATCATGTTAGCAGCGGGAAGAGCCGCTCATGCTGTCCCAGACACAGCAGAGAACAATGAATCTATCAGCGTCTAAACAGCATCCCTTTTGGAGAATAATAGCTTTTCTTAACAGTGTTGATGAAGAGCGAAGAGGTCCATTTGCAGTAAACTGTACTTTTTTTTCCCCCTCTGGTCCCTTGCAGGATACGGTAAAACATCGATATATCGGTTGTCCTGCTGCTTCCTTTTCTTTGTGAGAAAGTAGCCTGTTTGCTGGTCCAAGGGCTGAGCTTGGACCTTCTCTCTTCTGCAGTCTACATATTCTTCGTGACACTAAGATGGGTCAAACATTTTAGGCATCACTTCCAGACGGCCAGAGGACAAAAGGCACCTAGGGAGCCCGGGCAGAAACGTTGTACGTTAGTGCACCTTAAAGAAACTGTGATAAATGCTGCTGTTGATGCTCTTACTCAGTTACAAACCGGCTTTGCTTCATCTCATCATTTGAGGATTAAGAGAGTTTATCTAAATTCACGTCTAGATTACAAACCAAATTAGATTCACAAGCTCTGTATGGCTAAAATAAACTGAAACAAATCTGATCTTGAGCAACCTCGTTGGATTAGCAAGCCTGGTTTCCAAAGCTGTACTTTAAACCACGTAATGTCATGTAAGTCCTTCTGCAACCCTGGTGCAAGCAATGGTTTTCTGTGAGTGCTTCTTACTCTGCTTAAGTCTTTCCAGTAGAATGCTGTGAGGATTAATTAGCTAATGTTTATTGAGTGCTGTAGAGCTGCAAAGTGTTATTTAAGTGCTATCTTTTTTTTATTGGTCGGGACTTAAAATTCTGTTTCCACCTACACTTGGTTTTGTGTCTCTGCAAATCTACGTCTTGCACTGGAATTGCTCGTGGTTTCCAATCCGGTTCCCAACGCTGAGGCGCTTGCCTTGCTGTGCTGTGGTGCGGGCAGGTGTCTCAGCCAATGCTCTTCAACATGTGGATTTGTTTGAAGGCTTTATGGTTCTGCAGATGGGCAGTAGCTCCTGGCGCTGTGACTCAACGATGCTTAGCATGGGGAAGGACTTTTCCATTGGCATCCAAGTAGAGCAGTGGCTTATGGTGCCTCTTCTGCTGACTTATTTTAGCATCAGGTGCAGGGCAGAAAATGTATAGATATCCTTTGTGATTTATCCCACACACTGGGTCATTTGAGCTTTATTTCCTTAGAGATAAAACCTTTTTAATGTAAAGACTATTAGGAGCAGAGTTGTAAAAGGTCCATTGGTGAGATTTCCTACTGAGGAGCAAGCGTAGACAGTGGTTTTTGTTATCCTGTTTCCCATATTTATTAATAAAGCCAGACATCAGATTCCATATATATTAGCAGGTAGGGCCAATGAAATGTGGAACCAAAAGGTCTGTGACTCCACCACTGTAAATCCATAAATCTTGATAAGAGCATTCAGCCCTAACTGAATGCTTTGGCTGGAGCTTGCGGTGTGCGTTTGTCTCTATGTTAAATACCACTTTTCAAGAAGTGGGATTTTGGGACTGAAGCTGGAGAGAAGTGGGAGAAAGCCTCACAAAGCATGAGTGATCGTGCTCCTGGGGGAGAAAGTATGGGTGGAGAGCGAAGCAGAACACGTTGCAGCTCTGTTAGGCTGCACCAAACTGCCTTGAGTTGGCACTGGTGTTTAGTTTTAGGGAAATACTAAAAATACTTACTTGTTTTCATGTTACCTGCTGAGAGGTTCTGGGGATGCTGCCTGGAGTGGACTGACCGCCATAAATATTTCTGGGAAGACAGTAGAGAAAAATGTGGTGCTGTAAGAGATGATGATGTGTTGGAGAGCGCAATGCAGCGGGTGCTTGGGAGATCCTCATCCATAACTGCGTAAACTGAAAAACAATTAAAAAATCTCAGAAGCATAGTGAAATAAAAATGAAATAGTATCAATGAGAAGCCCCTGTTGTCTGGGATGGACGTCCCGTTTCAGCAAGTGGGGCTTCAGCCGTGAGGCCATGGATGGATGTTCTTCTCTAGCTGCATTTGCTGCAGACTCTGCTTTCTTGCCAAAAGGGATGCGAGAAGCAGTTTCACATGGAAATGTCCCATGGTACTGCTGGCAAAAGAGATCACATGAGTTTTCCAGTATGTTTAACCACATAATGAAAATAACACAAGCTAACGCTGCTGACAGGGTGTGGTGGAGCTGCTGCTGAGTGCTTCTGGTTCAAGCTGGTGGCCCTGGGGCACGATCAGATCTGCTCAGCTAGATTTGTGGGATATCTGTTTGGAAAAGCTGTAGTGCTTAAGTCTGGCTTGCCAATGTGATGCCAGTCTACAAGAA
>NW_010545667.1:0-13344 GCF_000687285.1 Phaethon lepturus
ATTATATATGAATTATATATATAATTCATACTCCTTCCGGTTTCCTGTATTTGAAAGGATGACAGCAGTTCTTACCACCAGTAAAGTAATGGGAAGGCACTTCCAGTATGTCAAAATTATTTCCAATTCATGTTTTCCCTCCTGCCTTCCTAGAATCAAGGTGGACAAAGCAGGGATGCTAAACATAATAAAAAAATAAAGGACTACCTCACAGACTGATAGAAACTAAAATTACTAAAAGTCTGGGAATAAAATGTGTCAGTTCCCCCCAAGAACAAAAGGCTATAATAAAGAAAATATCCAGAAACTATGAGAGCTGCAAATGTAAGTTGAGAACACTGTTAGAAGAAATGCCATTAGGATACAAACCCAAACATTATTCTTTGATGTCCGGATACAGCTCAAAGCACTTAGATATTACACACAGTAATTTGGCATTATGAAACATACTTTTAATTACACCTGATTTCTATTCAGTCACACTTAGACTTATCCAGGATGCATTAAAATGTGTGTTTTATAAACATAGCCCATTCTGCCATGTAAAGATAATCTCAAAGGCAGTTCACAATAACATCCACTCTCTTTCCATATTAGAGTCCTCCTTACTAGTTCCAGTTCTCATTGCTTTCCAGGACCAAGTCTTTTCTTTTCCTTAAAGAAGCAGAAGGAACCTGTTTTCCCTGGGACGTAGCTTTTAAAGCAGCTTTCTCCATCACTGCTGCCTCCTTCCAGGGCCTTGAGCACAGGGGCTCTGGAGTTCATCTTCAAAGCCTGATCTCCAGCATTTTCACTGGAACGGCCTCCAAGCTGCACCCAAATGTCTGTGCAGGCTGTTGCTCCGGCACGTCCTCCTGGCTTTCTCACTGTCAGTTTTGACACGAGTTGGGGAGGACCACAAGCAGCTCCTCTGCTTTTCCTGAGGCTCCCCACCTCTTGGGCTCTAGCCCTAGCTCCGCAGATAAAGGCCACGAGTTCTACGGGAAAGTAGGTCCCCCAGAACATCTTGCTTGCGTGGCAGCTTCAGAAAGCAGAACCTACACTGCGTGGACAGGAGCGACTGTAAAGAAGGGGAAGGCACTGCTCGTCACTGCTGCATCTGGGACTTACGACCTTTGAATCGGCAAAGGAAGAGAGATCTCAGCAATGGCAATTCTGGCTCCCCTGTGGCTCGCCAGTGGGATTTCAGTAGCACAGAAGAAGTGATAGGCACTTAAAGAGTATCTTGGGCAGAATTTTGGTGCCCAGAAGAAAAAAATGTTTTCCTGTAAAAGAAACTCAGTTGTCATTAAGACCCAGGACTGCAGAAGTTGAAGTGCCAGAGGCTGTTGCAAAGGGAGAGATGGTTTGAAAAAGTTTCAAATGTCCATCTCAAATTACGTTTTAGACACTTCACTAGGCAGTGTGACAAGAACTGATAAACTAAAATTTCTATTATTCTATTCTAAATATAGAATAATTTTTGGCTAATTGAAATGTTACATTTTAAAGAACTTTTGTTCAAAAATACCTTGTCTAACCAATGTCACAATTTCCATAAAAGTATTAAAAGTATGCTCAAAATAAAAATTTACAATCAGCATTTATTGCAAAGTACAATTTTAGCAATTTTTGAATTTTCAACTCGAAAAACTTATTAGAAGAATAAAACAATTTGTTTCAAAAATGAGAACAAGATGAGTCTGGAAAGTCTGAAGAAAATTGCAGTTAATTAAGAGAGAAGTTTGCTGCCTCTAGATTGTTATTAGCTTTTCCAGTGACCCGTGTTTTAAACCCCTGCAGTTACTCATGAACAAGCTCTATTTGAAGATGGTACTTCTGTCATTAAACAGTTTTAATTAAACGTGGCGTTTCCACCTTTTTCATTGTTTATTTTACAATAGAGCTCAAATTGTGACCTGCTTCTGTCTCTGATAGGTATCTTCAGGAGTCTTAACCACTATCTCAAGTGAAATTAGTAATGAGTGTTACGGGTCTCACCAGCATCATACTAAGCTCAAACTCTCCTTGATTTCTGTAAGTTTTGGACCCGAGTCTATTGCTTGCATGAATGTATTGCCCTCTGTTGGCCAGGCATACCTCAGAGAGCACCACAGAAGACAGGGAAACCTAATCGTCTTTACCACGTCTGTCAGGAAATTTATGTTTCCATGTATGCTGCACAACTAGAAAGACTCCATGAATTTAAAAATATATGGCATTCTTTTAGAGACTGAATTTTTTAAAATTACTTTTCTATAGAATCTTTCCATTCTTGCAAGGCGTTATTGCTTTGTGTCTCTTGGTGTAGCCACTGAAATCATATTCACACACCTGAAAATACAAAGGGCATTTATGCTTCTCCCAGGAAATTGTGCTACTGTTCTGTGCTGTACTCGATAATTTTTGTAAGGTGCAAAAAAGCGGTTAGGGAGTGAAACTCAGAGGAGCATGAAAAGAGCACGGGACAGCCTCAGCAGCACCCTGGACCACAGCAATGCCACCAGGCCACCTCTTGGCACCCGCTGGTCTGGGCATTTGAAGCTGATTGCCTGCCTGCCTCCAAACACAAATGCACACACATAACCCTAATCAGGCTACCCCTAATTAGGCATCAGTGCCTAACTGACAGCTTTCCTGCTAAATTATTGATGCATGTTGTTCTTAGCAACGTTAGGATTTTATTTGTTCTTTAACCCAAAATCGTCTATTGACTGATGCATTAACTGGTGTTTTCATGCATTTAATGTCATGCCTTACAAACCAGGTAATTTTGTAAGTAAGTGGCAAAATGAACAAAATCTGGTTGCCTATGGATTTGTAATTGAGTTCCCATGTGGACTCTAATATTTCATGAGAGTTGAACTCCAATCACCGTCCTTTCCACAAATGGGAATTTTAATAAGGTCTTTCCCGGTCTGCTCACTTGTTTACACAAAAATCATAGGAGCTTCCCATCCTTGAGCTATCCCTCTGTCACTGTGGGCTCAAATTAACCCATGATTTCAAGTTATTAGAGAGGAGACCAAAAGATATGCACAAGCCAAGTGTGATTCTATAAGTTTCATCTCCTTAGGAAGATAGGTTTCCAATTTATACTGAAATTAGGTAAAAATGCAAGTTAAAAAAAGAATTTGAGGTAAAAATTTTGATTTTTGTGTTGTAGTATAATTGAGCTGGAGGCAATCCCAGAGTCTAATGTCTCCCTCTTCTCCCTCATCAAAGCTGTCCCCAAGTTTTGGCCCTACGTCAAGTACCAAGTAAGAGAAGACATTTGGGGGAGAGGACCAAGTAGCTCGGTGGTTTTTTCTTCTCCCTAGGTGAGGGCTCAAGAGAAATCCAGTCTCCTTCCCACCCACAGGCATAGGAAGAAAACAGAAAGGTGACTGCTATAACCTCCCCACCCACCCAGACGCATGAGCATTAGAGTGCAGCCAGGCTTACTGCCCTTTTCTCCTCCAGCAGCGTGGGCGGTGGCAATGTCCCCAGAGCAGGGGACCTTGGAGATAAAATGAATTATTCGTGTTTCTCAGAGCTGCTTTGCCTGGGAGGTGTCAGAGAATCATCACTGCTCCAGCCACAGCTTCCAACTTTTTTTCTATAATCACAGGAGCCAAAATCCATCATATTGTTAAGGAGGCGTGAGGGTCTGATGGGATCATGTAAGTGCAGATCCACGGACAAGCACCCAGAATTTATATGGGCTCAACGGGGAAAATGAAGACATTTCTCGTTACACGCCTAAAGCAAGGAGAAGAACAGCGTGTGTAAGATGGAATTTGACAGAATGTTTTTATTTCCTTATATTTTGGTGGTTGGCACACAGAACTATTGTCTTTCAGTCATCTTGGGTTCTGAAATGAAAATATTTTTTTAAAACGACGCCGAACTTCCAAAGTACATGGCAAAAGAAATTCTGTTATTCATAGTGAAAATGTAGTATTTTGAGAGCGTACAACCCTCAGTGCCTGAGGAAAATCAGGATGTAGCAGCCACACCTTTCCTTGCTGGAAATTCACATAAGCTGGATTTTTCTGGGAATATGTTCAGAACCTAAGAATTGTATAAATTTATATCTCCTGTATATTTAGATCAACCTGTCTTTCCAGTCATCTGCTGTGGTCTTTCAAGAATGTTAAAAATACCATATAATTTTAATAACTGGCTTCCACAATCCACTCGTTTACAGTCTTCACCGTAATTTGGGTAGAACCTGTCCCTGGTTTTAGAGGTTTGCAACTGTCCCAGCTACAGCTGTCAGGTGTCCCTGCACATTTCTTGACAGGGAGAATTTTATCCATCTGTGATTTTTTTTTTTTTTTTCCCCTGCCTGGATCTTCCAGGTTTAATTGAAATACGAAAAGTCTGTGCAGGACAGCTCTGGATGAAAAAGTAATACAGAGAAAAGTAAGAAACAGCTCACCACAGTGAACTCCCTCCCTCTCCAGTTAGGTCTCTGAAGATACTGGTGTGAACTCTCTCTCGCACGACCAACCCCTAACTTGTTTAAGCGTACCGTCACTACTAAACAATCATTTGCATTTATTATTATTACTCAGTTCAAAGGCTGATGCCAAGCTGTCTAAGGGAAGGAAAGTACATGGTGTATTTTTAAAAAATACTCAGTTTGATTGGAGTTTTCTGTTTTCCTTGGGTTTTCGCTCTTTTCTTTTTTTTTCTTCTTTTTTTTTTTTTTTTTTTTTTTTTTTTTTTTTTTTTTTTTTTTTTGAAGCACTGTTCTAAGAAAAGGAAAGCAGGGGATTTACTAAAGGCAAGGCAAGTCGGTTAGTTATGAGTCACCTTCATGACTTATAAAGGGTCTCGAGTCGTTTGGAGCGGGCTTTCTACACCTAACTTGTGCTGCAGGGATATCAGGCGACCAGCCGGACCAACAGACCTCTGCGGCAACTGCTCCTGCCTCCGCTGCTGCTTTTCATTTTTCGATTGCCTCCTTTCCTCTCTCTCTCTCTCTCTCACTCTCCCTCTCTCTCTTTAGAAGAAAAAGAAAAAAAACACAACCCAAGCGCAGTGATCATGGTTAACCTGTGAGATGGAACGGAGGAAGTCTGTGGCCGTCTCGCTGCGCGGGTTTTGCTTGCATCTCTGTGAAAAGAAACTGCCTCGCAGCCAGGTAGGTTTTTCAGTTCGGTTCTTGGGCTTTTCTCTTTATTTTTACGTGTGCTTTTTTTTTTTAAGCGCGAAGCTCGTGCGCCGCAGGAGGTGGGAGCAGGCCAAGGGAAGGGGCCCTCGGGCAGGGTTTAGAAGCCCCAAGAGCCAGAGCGGCTGAACATCTGCACACACGCAGAAACACTCGGGCCGGCATCCTTACGGAAGTACGCCTTCGGCCAGCCGGAGCCACAGGCAGACAGACAGACAGACAGCCTCAGGCGGCTACAAGCCCGGTCCCCTCGCTGTCTTTGCATTCACTTTTGGGGGGGGCTGCCCCTCACGTACCTGGTGGGACAGCACACGTGGGAAAGCTGCCGGCAGGCGACCAAGGGCAGGCGGAGGATGCTTGCTGCTTTTCGGCTCCTGCGCCCCTCCTTGTTTTGTTTGGAGATTAATAGCTTAGAAGCCCACGCAATACGGAGTATAGTTTCCACAGTGTTTCAGCTATCCGTTTGGAAGAGGTTTGTGACTAACCTGCAGTTATTCTCTTGCCTACAGCTTGCCAGAGACATTTTGAGGTGGGGAAAAACAACTGTATAGACTAGTTTGACTGACGGTGTACGACTATGGCCGTACAAGTTCTGGTCCTCAGTTCATAAATAAGCAACAGAGAAATGCCTTCTTTAAAGTATACCCATTAGACCCGCATCATTTTAGTTACGGTTTGGTTTAACTCTTTTTAAAATTAAGATGTTAAAAATGCCTATATAAGAACTTTATATAACTTTCTTGAAGTGCATATCCACACTGACAGAGCAGGAGCTCCATGCTCAGCATTAATAGCTGTCTGGTGAAAACTCTAAGGTTTAGTTTGGTCATAAAAATTTGCTCTGAATTCAAATTTGGCAGACAATAGCTAAGATTAACCATTTCTTTTATTAGCCTTTTAACATGGCTATTTTTAATTTGCAAAGGAACAAGCAAAATATCTGAAATATAGTATAAAAAAAAAAATCCAGCTACTTGATCCACAAAGTGAAACAGAGGTACATTTGATTTTAGAGGGAAGTTTTCAGCAGAGAAAAGCCTCTTCTATCCACATACACATCTCTGAAGCTCTTGCAGTATCTTAAGAGACTTTAATTCAATATTTTTCTAAGTGTTTTAAAAAGAAAAGCTTTATTTTTTGAGAAGTTAGAGGAGAATAGAGGACTTAAAAGTCCTCCTGAAAATGTAAATAGGGTACCTAAAAATGGATGTCTGGTGTACTGCTTATGTGTAAAGTCCTTTTCTAGGTGATTAGAAGAATTATAGAATGTGCTGCTTATATTAACCCTAATTCTTTTTCAGTCAAAGTTGGATTTCTGTTATTCAAGGGTAAAAACACCTCTGAAACTCATACATTTCATTTTGGTTTTATTTTTTACAAGAAGGATTTTTTCATGACTGCAGAGGAAGACAGATTCAAAAGCCAGTCTCATACACTATGCCAGACTTTAGTTTCGACAAATAAAAGGAAATAGGCATATCCGGAAGGCAATGTGCAACATTCTAAGATATAAAATAGGTGAAGCATGTTACCCTTTGGCCAGTGCCCACTTCTCTCTCTCTCTGGTGAATGTTGAGGGAGGATACACAGATAGACAGCGTAGGCTGAAGACCTAATTTTTCTATAGCTGCATTTGGGTGATGTGAGTCCCACCTCATGTCCCCTACAAAGCTATTCACACAGTCTGCTTGCTGGCACATCTCTTTCAAGACCTCGAAGCTCCATCAAGTTTTTCCTCACAGAATCAGGCCTGTAGTTTATTTTCAGCAGGTAATCTGACATTGTGCTTGTGAGCTACATTCCATTTATATGCAGGTAAATGGAGATAAAAGACCGGGGCTCACTAGGTCTGTTTCAAAGCCTATTGCGGTCAGTGTGCGTCTCTATTCTTTAACTTCAAAGCATCAGGCTTGGGGTCCATCACAGTTTGATTCCTCCAACATGATTTTGAGTGTACATACTCATGGGCATGGGCACTGAAGATTACTGGCCTTGGTGAATTGCCTTTTCCCGCCCGCACCCTCCCACTGAAAAGGGGCTTTGTAACGGAGGTGCTTGCACAACCCTAAGCACCTTCAGATGAGGCTCCTCAAAAAGCAGACATAAAATTTTTTTGCTATTTGAAGAACACCTTTTATCTTTTCTAAATTGGCTACGGAATTTTGCAAAGTTGGAATTACTTTCCTAACCTACATGTGGTTCTCATTAAAAATTTGTATTGGGAACTACTATCAAAGCTGGCATGTCCTTTTGCTACCAATCCAAAGACAAAAGGTTGAGTTTTACTCCAGTTGCATGACAAAGGATCCCTTCTAGTTGACTAATAAGTAAATAAGAATTTGGTCATTTGGACTGGAGAGGCAAAACTGGCTAATAATCACATAGCTAGACTAACAAGCTGGATGCTTCTAATCCATCAGTGGACCAGCATAAGTCCACTCAGACCCTTGAGGTACAACGATGTACAAAAGTGCAGGCGGAGAAATGAGCACTTGTCACATTTAAACTCAGTCATGTGAACTGTACTTGTGGTACTCCTTCTGAAGGGAATTTGAATATAGCCTATGGATGAACTGATTAACCATTGAAATTTCACTGACCAAAGAAAATCATATGTCAGAGAACAACGAGCTACCTACACTTGAACAGACTTTTTAAGTGCTTAAAAAACTCACAGATTTTTTTAATATATGAAATACAAAAATAGCTATAAATATGATGTCCATTCTCACATATTTTGGAAGAGAGACTGTGAAGTAAAATTACTATAGTCTGTAAAATTACTAGTCAACATTTATTATTCAGTAATGCCATAGGTCTCAGTAAGGCACTAATATTGCAACAGAAATGAGGATAAACACTATCACATACTGAGGAAATTACAAAAATGTTATTGTTGTTAAGGGCATTGTCCAAATGCCTCTTAAACACTGACAGGCTTGGGGCATCGACCACCTCTCTAGGAAGCCTTTTCCAAGTAGATGTACAGTAAGAAACACAGCTGGTGGAACAGGTCATTTCTGTATAGTATTGACAGAAAGGCAGTGGTAAGAATTGGAGAATGGAGAATAACTGAAGCAGAGATGACACTGGAGGAAAAATTACATGTTGCAGTTTATATGTCTTAAGTCAAATGTTGCTACTAAGAAATCCAGAGGGACATTTCAGAGGAGCCAAGTCTGTGACCACAGAGGTGGGAGGAGAACCAAGAAAGAACAGCCACAAAAAGGCAAGGTGGGACAACATTTTCATGTATGTCTGACTTTTGAACAGGGATAAAATAATCAAAGGACATCTAGCCTAAGAGATCCATTCTGATATGGACAGCTTCCGTGGAGGCAATAGCAATGAAAGCAGATAGAAGTTTGAAAATGAAATTAAAACACACACCTATCTCGGGTCACTACAACAGATGAAGGAACAGAGAAGCAGATGGGTGGATGGGACCTGATGACCAGAGATCAACAGATAAGATAGGAAGAATAAATGTGTTATTCTGCTGTTAGTGACTGAAGGAAGAGAGTGCTGGAAAGGGGAAGAGGGAAATCGCACCGCATCTTAGGAGCTTTTTCTTTTTTAATGTTGCACGGGAAATAATAGGGGATTCTATTTTATTATATTTAAGCATGAGTAGATGGTCATCATTTCCATCGATGGCAAGGCCACATTTTTAGAGCTGTGTGAGAAGACAGGCAGCAGTGTATGTGTTTGTTCATGTAATGGAAATCTGACAGCTGTACAAAAGGCTGTTACAAAGGTTCAACAAGAGGAAACACATGTCATTCCTCACCACTTCCTGACAAAGCATGATTCTTTTTTTCTTGCCTTTAGCACACAGAAGCAAACCAGTTTGCAGCGTTGGCGATGCTGAGTAGCTTTTAAACCCAAAATTAATCTGTTAGGGCGCCAGCCTAGGGAAAACTATTCCATTACATAAACCCAAGATCATGGAAGTAGAAAAGCACCAAAGGCAAAGGCTTGTCGGTGGCTGTGGCCACCCGCTTACCCACTTTTGCCTAGAAGGGCTGACTCTGGAGTAAAGCTGCAGAGAGCAAACGCTGCCTGAAGTCTCTCGCTTCCCTCACTGCTCAACACTACTGTTGGCAGTAGGCACGTGCAAGCACAGCGCTCATTCAGCTTCTTCAGAGAAATAATTATTAGATCTACTGAAGTGATCAGTTTCAAAAACATCCCTTCTCCAAGACCGAACGCAGGAGAAGGCAGACGGAAGAGGAAAGTGCCGTCAACCACAAATGGCTGCTGCAAACCACAGATAAAATACTCTCTTTTTTAGAAAAACCTGCAGGACACTCTAGCAAACCCTAAAAATATATAAAAGAATTAGGGTTTGGGAAGCATGGTGTAAAGAATAGCAACCTGGAATACATTTAAGACAGTGCAAATTTACAAGCATGTTCAAATATTCTCGGGGCAACAGACTCTGAAGTGACAGAAGCTTCTTGGAGCAAAGCTCTTGTCCTGCTGCTTAGTGTGCTCCTGATCCAAAGCTTAATGAAGCCAAATTTAGTGTTTCCACTAGAGGAAGAGAGGTTTTGCATCAAGCCTTTCGTAAAGATGTATGCCCACCAGATGACAGCAAGTGAATAAGGAGTCAGGAACTTAGAGACATTAAAAAAAATGCATTAATTGAATCAGAGAATAACTTAGGTTGGAAGAGATCTCTGAAGGTTATCAAATCCAAATCCCTGCTCAAAGCAGGTTCAATCCACAATAAATTCAGATAAGACTACAGCCTTTTACTGACAGTATTTGTTTGCTTTCTTCCTAACAAAGAGAAAATGAATACCTTAACTTGCACCCCTCACCCTCCACACACATGCCACATACATATGCACACACAACATTTAGGAGTACTGATGTATAGGTTTAGAAACTGTTCACTTCGTTGCCCACAAATGCAAATGTTACACCACAGGTTTCAGTGTCTGACTTCAGTAGGAGTTTAGCCTTAACACTCAACAGGGCTCTGAATCATCATTTTAAATTTGAGTTTTGGAAATTTCTAAACCACTTTTTTCTGCTTACCAAAATTTTTATATTCATCTTGGAATTTTTGTTTGCCACTTAGATATCACAACCATGCACTTGGCTGGTTTCATTTAGAGTGGCACAAAGTGAAAGGTAATTTCCCTAAAATCTCTAAATTAGATCACAGTCTTACTATGACTTTTTAACTTCCTCTTAAAACATGTGTTGGTAAGAGTAGGGAAGTTATAAAAGTACATAAGTTTCTTTAAATTTACATACAAAAGAGATCTCCAAAATTACATCTTACATATAACGTCTTATTTCCCATACTGTTTTTCTTGTTACTTTTTTCTGAAACAACAGTATTTTTTTTTTGAAGTGGTTACTGGGAGACCAAACAGAAAGCAAACAAGATTCAACCACTTCTGAGCTCTGCCCAGGAGCCGATACTTTATTTTAGAAGAATAGATGGAGAAAGGAAAATACATTTCAGTCGAGACATACTTAGCAGAGAACTAACTGGGCATTACTTAGGCCTTTAAATCTGCTTGGAATGACTGTTTCAACTATTCCACCCTTATTACTGATGTAAGTAACTGAAAATTGTAAAAAAATTTCAGATAATTGGATATATAATGAGGATTCTCTAACCTTCTGTGTGCATTTCTGCTTCATTATATGATTTCTTTGCAGATTTTTGAAATATTTTCTAGAATTACTGATTTCTAAAACTATGTTTTCCTTGTTAGTTTTCAGAAGAGAGCTCATAACAGGCTGAAAGAAGAAAAAAAAGTTCAACTTTGGTCAAAAAAAATCAGCACATTAATTTTATGGTGAAAGCATCAGTGACTGGTTAATATTAAGAAGCGATTAGCAAACAATGTACTGTTCAACACAGATTATTATAATCATTAATCTCATTCTAGCCTACCGGAACAAAGGTGTAGGAGCCCTGTATATGGATCTGAGACCAGCAACCAAATCTGGTTTTCTCTCTCCTCGGCACTCTTTTATTCCAGAATCCAAAAGAATATTTGATTAATCACAAACACCACACACTGACAAAACCATGATTATCTCTTAGCTGTTTCTTACGTCCTGTTAAACAGCCAGTTGTCCTGATAGGCATTTTGTCTTATTTAAGTAAGAATAAACCCAATTAATTTTTGCTAAATAAATTAACAATTTAAAAATAAACCCAATTAATTTTTGGTAAATAAATTAACAAATTAAAAATAAACCCAATTAATTTTTGCTTAATAAACCTAATTAATTTTGTTTATCTTGGATTCCTAACATTTTGAGAAACTTGGCTGGTATTAGAGGTCTTCATTAACTGATATCTAAAGGGGTACAAAATTGGGCAAGACCATGCTACAGTCTGTATTCCTTCTGCTCAGTGCAAGTAAAGCAGCACAAAAAATGCAGTAAGCAGGATGATGGAAGTCCTTCAGAGAAGAGTAGTAGTGAACTTACTTACTCTAGTTCTCCTATAAAAGTAACTTCAAACCAGTTGCAGGTTTGACTTTTTTTAAACGTACAGCAGATGGTTCCTGTGTATTTAACTAACTACAATCCTTTTTCCTCTGATGTCTGTCCTTTCTTTGACGTAATTTTTAATATGCATTTCTGTCGTCTTTTTTTATCTTTTTGTTTTTTGTAGGTATATCAAGGGGAAAAACCCAGTGGTTTATGTTCTTTATGTCTCATACTCCAGCCTCTGGAGTTCTTCTGCAGGCTGTATGTTGTTAATGCTAATCGTGATAGGGGTTTTTACCTCTGACTGACTCCTACACGTTAGCATTAACACTGTATCATGCCTCTTACCAGAATTCACACGGAACAAACTGCTGCTGTGGGAGGAGAACAGAAATCGTGAATCAGTCAGTGCTGTGCTGGGAAAACCTCCATTCTACGTGTAAAAAGACAAGTTGTTCTGCATACAGGCATGCTTGCTAGAATGTTTGCTAGGCTTAGAGTCACTGGAAAAAGCAGGGAAAAAAGCAGCTTTGTATATCAATAAGTCCTTACCAGTATGTAGAACGTGTAACATTATGAATGCAACAACCTGTTTTTTATTTTATTGCTTTTCAGGTCTTCTGGCTTTAATTCCCACACAAAGGTTTCATTCCTTCATTTTATTTAGGAGAGAAAAATGATGAATTAAACTTTGGGCATGTATAACTGTGCATTCTATTCATTTCTGTAGCATCTTATTATATGTAAGAGAAAAACTGCCAGAAAATGTTTCTCTGAGATTTTATTGTCAGTGCATTGGGAGAAATGGGTCAGTGGGTCATTAGGAGAAAATGAACATACATTTACTCTAGGATTACCAGTGCATTCCAAAGTTTCAGAAGCAGCCTTACAGAAATAGGAAAGTATTGTTATATTTATTTTGTGGGAGGTCAAAATAGATACTGAATGCTCACAGTCCCAAAAACCGAGTGACAGAGGCAGTCTTTAAAATTATCTATATTATGCTCTAATTAAACCCGCTTAATGAATAGTTTTGTTATAAAACATTAATTTAATGGGGGAGCAGAAGAGGAAATTAAAAAACCTCGAAGTACTCACCATTAATTAAGAAATAAGGCTAATGTTTGTGCTCTATCAACATGTTATACATGATATCCCTTTTCTGTTCGCAGCGTTTTGACTGTGAACCCCCAGCATGAGATACGATTACAGAGCACCTCGAGGCCAAGGACACTTACGAGTCAACGGTCTCACGTATAAAACAGTCCCACGTATGAACAGTCCCACTGAATGTGATTTTTCCACTCAGACAGAAATGCTGCAGGGTGTGAATGTTTTCCACAGCAGGCTGTGGGTTCAGCGGCTCCCCCAGGGATGCACACAGCCCGGGGCCGTGCCCGCCAAAAAGCGAAAGCCAGCTTCATCCCTGCCAAAGTCAGAGCCGTGGCTCTGAGAGGGGATTCTCAATGTGGTGAAGCAGATTTTGTTAAAGAAAAGCGTGTTCCTGTTCGTTTTGCGGGAAAAATAGCTCCGGAAGTGGGGAGGAAGTCGTGAGGAAAGAGAGGAAGAGCCGAGGGAAATTCTCATGTCTTGTGACTAGGCTGAAACAGCGAAGCGCCGTCGGATTTCCCTCTCGGTCCGAGGCACGGTTTGGCAGCACCAGCTCTCTCTCTGAAGCCAAGGTGGTCCCCGAGCCCGTCGGGGCAGGGGGGTCCCAGGCCCCTGGGTCACTGCCGCTT
>NW_010545668.1:0-1982 GCF_000687285.1 Phaethon lepturus
ATTCTGTGATTCTGTGATTCTGTGAAGATGCTTGGCCATGCACAGCAGGCTCTCAAACAGCAGGAGGAGCGCATGCATGAGTCTGCATGTATGTCCCATGTGCACAGGCATAGTGCTGTTGTCACTCAGCCCACGGCATGACTAGCAGAGCCTTTAAAAAGAAACCACACACGCACAAATATTTTATGTGCATGCCTTACACATAAGGCATGGGCCAAATGACTTGCCCACACAGTTTTGAAATGTACCCTTTTAATCCCTTCGGTGCCAAGAAAATGCTACTGACTACACATGGTGACAGGGAGAATTGAACAATACAGTCCATAGGTATAAAAAACAACAGGCTGATCATAAATGTCTATTTGAAGGAACACAGATGAATCAATAATATTAGAGTGATTAGCCAACTGCCTTAATTGATATGTATAAAACCATATGTGCTTATAAGCTTACAAATGCTAATTCACACTTATCACCATCTGCACAGAAAAGCCACAGTAAATTTCCTTTTCCTAGATGCAGGTTGGTCATTTTAAAATGGGGAGAGTAATGAAAGGCTGTGCCATGAAATGTCCATCACTACTGGCATGAGGGTCTTTCTGAGACCAGATTTGTTTAGTGACTATAATAGAAATTGGTTGTTGTCCAGGCCAGTGCAAAGACATCTTTTCAAGCAGAAAAATAAAAGCAAGTCCTTGTGACAAATTATGAGGAAGACCAGTTGTATGTTGGCTCCCCTTCTTCTGCAGCTTTCTCCTGGCTCTTTCCTAGAGTTGTGTATGAACCCACAGGAGAAGGCTAAAGAAGAGCAATCTGGAAGTACCTAAATGACTTACAAGTCCACTTGTAGGTCACTGGTCACCAAAACTCTATTGGAAAATCAATAATGACAGGAAATGGTCAAATGTATTTTTTTCCCCCAAAGTTACTGTGAGCCCTTATCACCACAACCAGGTGGAGTGTAGGACCCCATCCGTATTGCTGCAGAACAGTTCATGTCTATGGTCCCTTGTCAACTTCAGGCAAAATAAGCTGCCTTTGTTTAAAAGCAGGTGTGATGGTAGCTAAGCAAACTGTAAGAAGTAGCCTAGAATAACCATCCCATTGCCAAGGAAATTATTCTAGTCTGACTGGAGTGTTCTTGTGTCCATAAGACAGCTCTGCTGGCTCTGCTGTGGGACCGTCATGCCAGGAGAGGAGCAGCAAGCAAGTTTAAGAAACGATGTCTTCAGTCACCAGCAGTATTTGCTAGATGACCTCAGGGCTAAGCAGAAGCAAAGGTGCATCTCACCTAACTTCAATAGCAGCAGTGTAAATGTAACCATGTGAGTTTGGTTCCTTCCTAGTTGCTGGAGAGCAGGCTCTTCTAAACTCTAAATCCTGTGCTCTCTTTTAGTTTTTACCTTAGGGCGAGGTGAGTCATGGTGGAGGCTCCCTGTTTGTTCATTTTGAACATCAAAATGATCAAACATCAATTTGATGTTGAGATACATCAAACGGATCTCACCTAGCTACAGAGGGACACCAGAGGGACCTCAAAGGGACTGGCTCTGGTGCCTTTAGTGTATCCCACGTGGGTTGCTTTCCCTGCTAGAAGTTATTAAGCTCTCCGAAGCAGTTTAAGAGACACTAGCAAAATAAAATCTTTTTGCTAGTTTATCTTCACTGGCCATAGGAGAAACTTGCACATGCGTTTATAACTGTAAAGAGTTTTATTTGTTAGCAAGGTCTATGTCCTATTTAAAAGGCATGGGAGCTTAAAGTTGAGGTGCTATATTCATTCATGCCAAATGGTGTGTTTTCCCAGTACAAATATGTTCCAGATCGCTCATGGTCAAGGGCAATCAGTCATATTTCCACTAACGTAACCAGAGCACACAACTGCAGGGTTGACTCCAGCCCTGGGGAGACAGACAGCCGACATCCAACCTGGCATAAAGCTCTCAACATCACTTGGTCCCTCTGGTTCAGCCGGGGGAGTT
>NW_010545668.1:2013-13822 GCF_000687285.1 Phaethon lepturus
TTGGTTTTGTCGAGTATCAGAGGCCCTGTAAAGTTATGGGACAAATCCATGAAGGTATTTCGGAGTTTAAATTCTGCTTAAAATCAGGAGATAAAGGGAAAAAAAATGCTTATACATCTCCATGGCCTGAAGGCTAAGTCACTTGCTTAAACCACACAGCTGAAAGTTTTATCCTGACTATCTCCACAGAAAGATCCATCAGGCTTTCCTGTGATGGAGCCTGCCATTTTTGACTTGGGCTTCATGGCAGAAGACTATTAAGAGAGAAAAATTTATAAGGATTCTCCTGACACTTTTGAAACACGGAAGGCACGCGTGTGTGACAGGGACAGGTGGGTTACTCTCATTTTAAAAATCCTGACAGCGCTGTGCATTAATAGTGCCATAAATATTGTATCTGTGCTGCAAAGGAAGCAGTGAAGTTGTTATAATTCAGTTGTCACCATTGTGCTGGCGCTGTGTTGTGTCTGGGTTACCTGCACGCTCAGAATAATAACGAGGGCGATTCGTCGGACCCCACCAGTGACAAAGTGGAGAGGGAGTATGTGATGGGTAAGGGCTTTGATCACATTAGACAGTATCAGCTGAAGGAAGAATTGGATGGGAAGGTGCGTGTGAAAAGTATGATTTTTAGACAGGTACAAGTAGTTCTCAAATGACAGGGAATCCCTGGGTGCTGGCAATAAGTGTCAGTCACTGCCAATTTAACGGGCACGACTGAAACAACTCACTCCTGAGGAGCTGGAAAACATGGCAGGGAGCAATAAGTAAGAAGCCGATCCAGGGGCCCCCAAGACGCTCCCATCCCACCTGATGCTTCATGTTGTTGCACCTCAGGAATGGCAGTGTCTGATCAAGCACAGCCCGTACGGGAGCAAACTCCAGGCCGCCGTCCAGCTCGTGTGTGGGTAAACTACGCCATGGGAACAGACTCCAGGTCATGTTCGGCGGGCACCAGCACTGGGGCCAAAGCAAGACAGCTTCAGTGCTTCCTGAGCCAGGCTTTTGCAGAGCAAATGAGTTCCTTGGGAACCAGCTGCTCTAGAAAGCCCAAGAAGCCATCTCAGACCTGAAACTCTCTGGATATTTTCTTCAGCTGGGGTATCCCACTTTCCCCATCTCCCTGTGCCCTGCTGCCTCCAGCTATGGTAATCTGTACTCAGGATTCCCAAGCCCCAGAATGAGGTAGCAGGAGCAAGTCAGATGCGATTGGTGCCAAAGAGAAATGAACTTGGCCTCTGCCCCATGAAATCCACATATCAGAGAGTTTGCCCTGAAAATACACCAAATTATGTCAAGTAAAAAAAAAAAAAAAAAGCCCTAATACACAGTAGTCCAGAAAGTACTGTTTTTACTTAAGGTGTTTAGAGGTACAGGCATCTATTAGAATCACAGAATCGTAGAATCTTTGGCTTGGAAGGGACCTTTTAAGGCCATCTAGTCCAATCCCACTGCAGTGAGCAGGGACATCTTCAACTAGATCAGGTTGCTCAGAGTCCCGTCCAACCTGACCTGGAATGTTTCCAGGAATGGGGCATCTACCACCTCTCTGGGCAACCTGTACCAGTGTTTCACCTTAGCACCTTTCTCAGTGGAAGCTTAGGGTCAATGCTAGAGCATGAGAAAAATGAGATGTATATATCCAAAGTACTCTGGCAGTGCTCCAAGACAGCGTATCAAAAAAAAAGAAGTCACTTACTGTATTTGCACCCAACCATGGCATTCAGTGTAGAGTCAACACATATGTAAGTCAGTGTAGCACACATTAAATGTACTGATGGATTTGAAAATCAACAGTAAATATAAAGCCAGAATCGAATGGCAAATTCTAAGGTCATTTAGCAAAGCTTGTCTGTGATTCCAAAACTCAGGTTTATGGCAAATATAGCAAAATAGATAAACAATAAAACTGTATGTCAATAGTTGTGCTATAGTGAAAGAGGAACAGAAGAAACTTGAGAGGTCATCCAAATCACCCTCGTCCCAAAGGGCCAATGACACCCCAGAGGTGCTTGTTTAACCTGTATTTAAAAACCTCCAGTAGCTACAATTTAAGCTGTGTACTACGGACATGGCAAAGAGCTTGTTCTCTTTCTTTTGAGAGATACTTTTAATGATTTGAAAGCTATTATCAGTCCTTCATTCTTTACACTCTGCTGACCCAGTTAGTTTAGTCCTTCTGTGGGGCCCAAATTTTTGAGATTTGTCAGCGGTGCTGGTGTCCTCTGCATTCCCTCCAGCTGATTCACATTTTCTTTGAAGTGCAACATCTGAAACTGAGCTTGGACCTGCAGCAGAGGCCCTTCCAGTTCTGACCAGAGCAGGAGGAATATTTAATTTCTGTTGCAGGCTAAACAGCTGCCTATGTTCCCCACTGCCACATTTACCTCTTTTTTTTCATCATATAGACAGAGTTGACTCATGTGGACCTGCAGCCGATTGAAAACTCCACTCTTCTCTGCAGATTTGCTGAAAACCAAGTATTTGCCATTCAATATTTCTGTAGATGGCTACTTCCTAATAGCCAATACACCCGAGTGTGCTACCTTGCACTTTTCCTTATTGAAACTGACCTTCTATTTTCAGACCATGCCTCCCATTTGGGAAGACTGCTTTACATTTCACTGCTTGCTTTCAGCATGTTAGCAGTCCCTCACAGGGTTGTATCAGCTGCACAAGCATACATATTCTATTCCATCATCCAAATCATCAGTGGGAACACAGAGCAGAGTTATGGCATCATCATAGCACCTCTTTACAGCGCAGAATAGTAATTAGTATTTTAATCAGGAAGAAAATCTGAAGACATGACCAGTATCATTTACAGGTGGTACAGTGACATACTAAACAATGACAAGTCAATTATACAAGCAGATCTAGATCATTTTGTAAACAGAATTCATCTGAGAAGCATGAATTTTAATATGCTAAAATGCAAATCACAAGCATCTTTGGAAATGAAGAATGCAGGTCACACCAGTGGGACAAGGACGTGTGTTTTGGAAATTGTGACACTCAGACTTAACCCACTGAAAAGAGATCTTGAAGCAAAACAGCAGCAGGGCATAACAACATCCCTTGTAAGCAGTGAATCACGAAGCAGAAAAAACATCCAAGGAAGGGATCTTTTAAAAAGTCAGAATGTCTCCTACATAAATATTTCCATAGTTAAAATTAAATTGACAATTCAATTTTTAAAAGGCCAGCAATGCACTTCTTTCAGATACCTTTCCACCTGCAAGATATCATATGCATATCAGTGCCTATGATCTGCAGTGTCAACATGATTGCTTACTCAATGAAAGGAGTGGAGACGTTTCTGCTGTTGTCAAATACGAGGGTAGAATTCAGATTTGTATATTCAAGGCACCAGGTGGATGTGTGGGACAAGGAACAAAATGCTGTGGTCCCCAGAGAAGGGTGCAATAATCCATTTCAAACTTTCAAAGTCTTAGTCTGTAAATGCTGAAACTGCGCAAACCAGTGGTTTCCATTTCTGAAAGTTCTGAACCAGGACGTCTCCTTACGTAGCCCAGCTTGCCAAGGTGTCTGATCGCAAATAACACTTATGAATTAAGAACTAGCATGGCTTTACAGCTGCAGAGCTGAGGCTGAGCGCTCCGTTCTGCATCTGTTAATATTGCACAGTTGAGTAGAGACCACTGAGATGGGGTCACTTGCCCAGGTAAAAGTTGAAGCTCTTCAGTGCCTGAACCAAGAAGATTCAGGGCAATCCTGTTGCTGAGGCTTTAACACAGACTGCTGGAGCAGCAGGAAAAAAAACACTAGCAGAACATATCTTCTAAGGGTTCATCAAAGAGAAGAACTCTTTTTTTAATTCCTTGCTAACAACTTTCCACGAGCAGGAAGAAATATTGGAAGGAAGAGGTGCAATATCAGACCCCTTACGGATGCATTCTCAACCAAAAAATGGAAGCGCAGAAGGAGTCTGGTTTCTACCATAGCCTAACAGATAGGCAACATCAGACCTTCGCTGGATCTGAAGCGCCACCCATGTCATCCAGCCCATTAGCTCCAAGGATGGCTGTCTCAGATCCTTCAGAAGCTTGTGTGAGACCCTTATATCGTGGCCGTCAGTGAGACCCACTGACGGCCACGTTTATACAAGCTCATGCAAAGCTGTGATTGTGAACACTGTGTTTTGAAGATGGCGTTGCAAAGAAGACCATTTATCTAAAGCCCACAAGCAGTTTCATCCAAGCAGGCTTCAGGATCCAGTGCCCTGGCGCACTGTGGAGAATTTAAAAAACCTAGGAGAAGACTTCTTTTTGCTGCCCTGTAGTACTGAGAAAGAACTAGCGAGCCAGTTTTCCCTAGCTGAGGTGCAGCTCTGAAATCTCCTTTATTTCCACATTTTTAATGTCTAACTGCCTGAACTGGTCCCATACAGTACAGTACAGCTCTAACGACTTTCTAATGTATTTAAATGTGTGCAATAAAAGTGAGGCTACACTGCAATTAAAGTGCCATTTCTGTTCATTTTAAATGTCAGTGTAATTAAAGTTCATGGATAATAATATTCATAAAACTGTAGAATTTCCTATGGATTTTTTCAGGCTCCCCATTTAATATTTCTGGAGATTTCCATATGTGAAAACTTTGGGTTCTGTTACCACTAGTGCTTGGTTAGTTGCGGCGCTTTTCTACTCACAGAAGTACTGTCTTTGACCTAAGGCTTCCCTACACTGTTGCAGGCTGATATGTGATCTTTCATGTTAGACTTACTTATTCATCATTTTTTACCAAAAATCACCTGCCATTTTACAGTTCTTTAATCTGCAAACAACTTTATTGAGATACGGGGATAGTGCATCCCCATGCATGCTGGAAATGAATGACTATCCTTGAGAAACAGCTGCTGCACCTGCAGCGGTCTCCTTCTGCTTCCACACAGGGCTACACCAGCGACAGGTATCATACAGCCGGATCGTCAGTGTACCGTGCTGTTCTGGGGGGTTTCTGGCTGCCTTGTACCCTCCCTCCACCATGGCTAGAGCAGAGCCAGCCCCTCACCATGGCTCCTGCCTGAGAAGCCCTGAGAACTCTTGCCTTCTTGTTTGCTTCTCTGGTGAAAACCAAGAGACTCTTCCCATCTGGACACAGCAAAACTTTTTACCTGTAGGAGTTTTCAGGATTCCCCTGAATCCTTGCCAGGGTACAAGTGGGTGTCTTCGAAAGGGAAAGCCAAGGTTCACATTCGCAGGGCCAAGCCACTGAAGCAGTAAGATGTTCTGGTTGGGTTGTAAAGAGAGCATCACAGCTTTATGACGACCATCCTACAACCTCCAGGTGAACCTCCCTGCCTCTGGCACCGCTGCAGCTTTGGACATATTCTTCATAAAAAAATTCAAAAGCAAGGGTTCTTATAGACTGTGCATGCCATTGGAGAATAAACCCCCCAAAAAAGAGGAAATCACATTAACTCAGCTAACAGCATACATCAGGCAAGCGTAGAGCCACTCCCATCCCCAGCATGGAGAGAGGTCTTGAAGACTGCAGGCACAGCAGGCTTTCTGTGCAACCATAAACTTCCCTAAACCACCTTAAAGAGCTTTTTTAGCTTTGCCCAATTCTGGGTTTGTCCAATATTTTTACTTCTCACATCCAACCATTTGATGGTTGGACTTGATGTTCTTAAAGGTCTTTTCCAACCTTAATGATTCTGTGTGATAGTTTAACTTTCTGTATTTAATGCCACATACCAAAAAATAAGTGACATTATCCTTATAGTTCTGCTCATCAAACAATTAAGGATGATTAATTAAACCTACCACCATCTCCCACAAAGTACGAAGTGAGCTTTATGCTATTGCAGTTATACACTAGTTTATGGGAAGTTATGATGATTCATGTCTAACATAAAATCAGCCAAGCACCTAGCTGACGTATGGCTTCTGACTAGGGACACGGTGCTCTTAGACCTGGAACTATTTCCTAGAGACATTTTTTCCACCATATGCCTCTCCATGCTTTGGCAAAGGACCCTCACTCCTTGCTTTTAGACTGTATAACACGCAGGAAGCTGCTGTGTTAGGCTGACAACCCTCACCAGCCTCCATCCACCTTTCCTTCTTCGGGTCATTCTCCAGCTACTCAGAGTATGGTGAAAGAGATCCGTATCCCTTCTCCAATCGGCCACAAAAAAGCTTCCGCTAACTAGAAGAGTAACCGGGATCCTCAAATTGAACAGAGCAGTGGGAAAGCACTGAAGTCCGTGAATACATAATAGCTAATTTCAGAAAGCAGCCGATATCCTACTGCCTGTGATTTTTCAGCAATATTCACATTAGTTAATTCAGCCCAACAGTCATGCAGATCACCTTGCAGCACCATTGTGAAATACTTTTTTCTTTTTAGAAAGTCCAAATCCTCCCAGGGGGCACAAAGAAGGGGCACCCAGGTCCCCCCCAGTAAGAGGGTACGACCCAACTGCACAAACTGAAGCTTTTAACAGCGGTGCCTTCTGCATTTTTTTTTTTCTTTTTTTTATTTTGGCTTGTCCCAGCTCTGCTGGGACACTGCTGACACACCTGGCAGCAAAGCAGCAGTATTGGGTCTCACATGTCAGAACACAAAACCGGTCCCTAGATGGTCTGCCGCAGAAACAAGCCTGGGAGAAGTGTCTGCTTGTTTTAGTCTCACCCTCCTCAGGAGTGTGGCTCTGAAGTCGCTGTGCGAATATCAATGGGCTTGCAGCGGGCTGATGAGGTTCAGCATCTGTGTACTTCCTCACTGAAAGCACTTGGGAAATGGCTGTCACTGACTTGCAGAAAAACAGAGGGAAATGGGATAAAACAGAGAGAATGATGCGGATTATTTAACTAGACCACAAGCCCCTTAATCCTGTTGCTTCCTAGTGCATAAAAGTCACAGAATTCTGAAGGTTTTATTCTAAAATAGCAGCATGGTTGACATGAAAGTAGTTTCATCACCGTGGCAGGAATCATTCTCCCTAAGTCTGGCTGTCTAAAATTCAGGTGTCTCACTGTCTCTGGCCCCTCTGCAAACAGCAGAGAGCTAGGTACTTCAACACAGTTGTGACAGGGGTGAGGGGCTTGAGCCTGGAGGTTTGGATCCTCCTCTATAGATACCTGCCTCCATCTGCTGACAACCGGATAGCCCATTCTTGGGTGGCAAAAGTGAGCTACGTGGGGTGAACCCCACCCAGCTTGGATGGACTGACACAGGTTTTCCATGTTGCCCTGACACCACTTCTCAGGCAGGAACACGCCAGAGCGAAAAACGCTTGCGGGGAACCTTCTCCTGTCCATGCACCAACAGTCCCACCACGATGCCGGTGGGTTGTTGCCGTGTGAGGGTGATACCGGGCAGGCAAGTGGCTCTGCTGCCCGCTCTGGGATGATGCCTTGCTCCATCACCCGCCATCCCCCCAGGATCCTGGTACCTGCTGCAGACTGATCGTGTTGCAATAGCATCTCTCTGAGCCACTGTGTCTGGAAAACACGGCAGAGATCTGAAAATGAATTTAGGAAGCTGGGTCAGCACCACAAGGAAGGAAACAATAGGTTTTATGGACTAAAGAGAAATCCTTCAGAGAGACAGCCCTTTGCATCTTAAGTAATGAATGTGCATCCTGCTACCAAAGCAAGACACCTATGGAACAGCTTATACAGCCTTATAAAACAAAATATTTTTGTTAGCCTGCTTTGCCTTGCAGTAATGCCAAAGGGGAAGGAAACTTGTAGATGGACAAAATGACTTGAACACATTTTCCCTGAAGACTGCCTGATCCCAAGAGAATTTTTCTTTCTAATTTAAACATGAAAGTCTGAATTCATAAACAGCTCCTTGAACTGAAAATTCTCCTTTACTGAACTCAAATTCAGCCTCGCTACCTATGTCTCTGATCTTGGTTTAGGATGATGGTTAATTCAGATCTGTCCAAGAAGAGAGAGCTCCATAATTGCTAATGCAAAAAAACCCTTATCTGTTTCAAGCATAAATTCTGATGGAAGAGAAAACTTACAGTTACAGAGGGCAAAATATATTTTTTCCTTATTTGGGCTTGTTTAAGCTTTGGGGAGTGTAGCACACGGGGGCTGTTTGTTTGTTTATTTGTTTGTTTGGTTTGCTCTGGGAATGCAGCTCAAACAATTAGTCATCGCAGAGAAATTAAACAGAGGAAGCAAATATGAAAGCTGAAACCAGGACAACTGTGAAAAAGGTATTATTCATGCTCACATTAACCAAAACACTCATTTTCGGGGGGGGGGGGGGGTGGGGAAAGGAGCTGTTATTTGATTTGAAAGCTTATTGGGGCTATGCAATGCAAACAACTCAGGGATTTTCAGCACTCGTGTGCCCTTCATGGGCAGCGAAGGACAGTGCACGTGCCCAGTCAGGAAATCTGCCCACTCCATGTGAAAGTAATGAAACAGGGCTTTGATGTTATAAATTTCTATCGTATCTTCTGAACCAAAACTGAAACTCCTGTGTAAGGGAATTGTGTAGGATAAGTGAACCATGTTGAACATCCTGTATCTTGTAGTTAAGGATAAACCACAGAACTGGCAAGAATTGGTACTAAGTTGCAGTAAAAGCCAAAACAGAAAGGAGCATGCCTAAAAACCCATTAGAGCAAGAAATTCACCTAAAGGACAGCAGAAATAAGGGGCTTGATATCACAAACGACCACCAGGGACCACCAGAGGACCACTGACTCATTTGACAACGCATGCGTCAAGGGCATTTGAATATGTTAAACATTTCTTGGAAATACCATGAATACGCAAACAATTGCAATGAATACGAATGTATGTGCTCTGTATAATTCGGATGCTGGTAACACAAGGCACGCACGTTAAGAAGAGATATCCCCCATGCGTTTGGCGCTGTAATAAAGATGTCTGCTTAATAACACTTTGATGTTATTAAGTTTGAATTTCTTAAGTTTGAATTTCTTTGAATCAGTAATGCAGCCAGAAAATGGAATATATGCAGTAGAAAATGACTCTGCCGTGGCACTGAAACGGCACTGCATTTCAGTGTATTTATCACGAATTACGAGCAGCACACTTGCGCAGCTGATGGTATTAATATTCTGACCTTAAAACTCACATTAATATTCTAAAATGACCCAGCCAAAGTGAGTTTATAGCTTAGGTTAACCCTCCCTCTTAACGCCCCCGCTCTCTCACAACACAAAATCAGAGGGCTGCCCATGCTGACCAAGATGAGGATCCCCCAGCAACAACCAGGCAAGGTGGAAGAAGGAAAGCCACACTGGGATCTCCCACGGGATGGGCCGTGCCCCTTTCAGGCACACTTCTTGCCTTCATTGGGATGGAGCCACGGGGGCACAGCCTGGCTCTGCAGCAGGACCAGGAGAAGCATGAGCCTGCAACACGTGCAACACGGACAGCTTTGCTGGCTCAGAGCTCCAAATGCACCCTAAAATATATCTGTGCCTCACACACAGCATTTGGTGTGGATTAGTACCAGCTTGGGCTACCAGGAGGTTGGTTGGGCTGCCAGGGTCATTGAGGTTGCAGAATCCATCTCTGACATCACACCCACAGCGTGAGCCTGGGGTCACTCCCCCGTACACCTCATGAGTCTGTTCCTCGGACGACAAAGCAGAAAAACACATCTGGAGATGAGGGAGGAGATGCCTT
This sequence comes from Phaethon lepturus, assembly GCF_000687285.1. Classification (NCBI taxonomy): domain Eukaryota; kingdom Metazoa; phylum Chordata; class Aves; order Phaethontiformes; family Phaethontidae; genus Phaethon; species Phaethon lepturus. The sequence goes on from NW_010545668.1 coordinate 11,670, forward strand.
TGCTTTTTCAACATGTCAGGAGCATGAAGAAGGCACAAGAGCTGGAGGTGACCAAGCACCCTCTCCCCTCCCTGTACACATATGGGGCCAGTGGCAGAGCTGGTGGAGTCTGCCAGGGAGGACAGGTCCTCCTGTTTGTCAAATGAGGACCCCTCAGCTCAACGTGGAAGGGATGGACATTGGCACTCACCGAAGAGCCTCCCTTTGCCTTTTGTGAAGCCGGCAGGAGAACTCCCATCAAAATCTACCCAAGGAGGACATCAGGCACTGCTGTAAGTCTCCATGCACAGATGGAAACCACAAGAAAGGTCACTTTTTTCTTAGGTATTTACATTTTCTGGGCCTACTTAGGGGTAGTATTTAAAAAAAAAACAGTAACAAGGAAAAGTGTGACAGAGGGGAACAAGACCCCATTGTGTTAGGGTCTGTACAAATCCAAAGCAGACACAGCCACTGTGCTAAGAGCAGGGGTTATAAAATATTAATGGCCTATCTTTGGATTCCTAGTCAGTGATCTTTAGGTCCGTGGTGGCCCATGAATCCTCATTAAATGCTGTGTGTGTCACGCAGAGCTCATATTCAAAAGGATGCTACTAAATCACACAGAGGCACTAACCACTGCTGCAGAAAACACCAGTTGTTCCCCTTCCACATCAGCTGCTCTCCAGGCATACTTGGGAAAGCCCTGGCCTGCCTGGCAGACAGCAGCTTCTCTCCTTTTATAAGTTCAATATTACAGAACTTTCCCCTGAAAAGAAATGCGCAGCTACTTTTGGTCATTTTTAAGTTCAGCAATTCAGTGTTTTTCTTAAAGTCATGTTAAAACTTTTACAATTCTTGCTTTGGATGGCAAAGAGAAAATGTCTGTCTTTTAGAAAAAGGCAACAAGCTCAACCTTTTCCTGCTGTATTTGAAGCTTCCAGGTGAAGAAAGGAAAACTCTTGCCTCATGACAAGAGACTCTTCAGGAGATTGCAGCTTGCCTCATCTGTGTTTCTGCTGCTCCTAGCAACCCTTTGACAAAACTATTTATGTCTGAGATGCACAGTACAGAAATATCCAAGATCCTGTTAAATAAAGTAGCTGGGGACAGACAACGCAATGCAACTCATTTTTATAACAGCCCTTTTCACATGCGGCAGTCCCTGGTGCCCAACAGCAGAGCATCACATGCCAATAGGAGGCTATTGGAGCACCAACCTTGAAGATGCGGGATTACATTTCCCTGCAAGCATGCTACAGGGAATGCAGCCACCTTCCCCAGCTGTATGGCTGCTGGGAGTAAGCAGCAGAGCACAAGTTCATGCCTTGGATGATGAGGGCAAATTAACACCAGTCATAATCATAGAACCATAGAATCTTTGGGTTGAAAGGGACCTTTTAAGGTCATCTAGTCCAAACCCCCTGCAATGAGCAGGGACATCTTCAACTAGATCAGGTTGCTCAGAGCCCCGTCCAACCTGACCTTGGGTGGGAGCATCCCATTACAGGGATGGGGCATCTACCACCTCTCTGGGCAACCTGTGCCAGCATTTCACCACCCTCAGTGTGAAAAATTTCTTCCTTATACCTAGTTTAAATCTGCCCTCCTTTAGTTTAAAACCATTACCCCTTGTCCTGTTGCTACAGGCCCTGCTAAAAAGTCTGTCCTCATCTTTCTTAGAAGCCCCCTTTAAGTACTGGGAGGCTACAATAAGCTCTCCCCAGAGCCTTCTCTTCTCCAGGCTGAATAACCCCAACTCTCTCAGCCTGTCCTCACAGGACAGGTGTTCCAGCCCTCTGATCATTTTTGTTGTCCTTCTCTGGACTTGCTCCAGCAGGTCCATGTCTTTTGTTGTGCTGAGGACCCCAGGTGGGGTCTCACCAGAGCAGAGCAAAGGGGCAGAATCACCTCCCTCAACCTGCTGGCCACGCTGCTTTGGATGCAGCCCAGGAGATGGTTGGTCTTCTGGGCTGCAAGCGCACATTGCCAGCTCATGTCCAGCTTTTCATCCACCAGTACCCCCAAGTCCTTCTGGGCAGGGCTGCTTTCAATCCCTTCATCCCCCAGCCTGTGTTGATACCAAGCACTTGGCCTTGTTGAACCTCATGAGGTTCACATGGGCCCATTCCTTGAGCTGTGAGAGATGTGGTAGTTGGAGGCCGTCTTGGGCT
>NW_010545669.1:0-22893 GCF_000687285.1 Phaethon lepturus
GGCAACAAAGCTGGTGAGGGGTCTGGACAACCAGTTGTATGAGGAAAGAGCTGAAGGAACTGGGGTTGTTCAGTCTGGAGAAGAGGAGGCTGAGGGGAGACCTTATCACTCTCTACAACTACCTGAAAGGGGGTTGTGGTGATGTGGGTGTTGGTTTCTTCTCCCAAGTAACTAGAAGTAGGACGAGAGGAAATGGCCTCAAGTTGCGCCAGGGGAGGCTTAGATTGGATATTAGGAAAAATTTCTTTACTGAAAGAGTAGTCAAGCATTGGAACAGACTGCTGAGCGAGGTGGTTGAGTCGCCGTCACTGGAAGTGTTCAAAAAACATGTAGATGTGGCATTTCAGGACATGGTGTAGTGGGCATGGTGGTGTTGGGTTGACAGTTGGACTTGATCATCTTAAAGATCTTTTCCAACCTTAATGATTTTATGATTCTATGAAAATGCTTCCTCCAATAAAAGATCCCTTGGTGTAATGGAAATTAAGTTTATTGCTACATGTACTTTTTGGTCCCTTTCTTCGAACAATTGCACAGATAAAATTATTCACTTCTTCCCGAATCAATGAATGTTATTTTCTTACTTGCTGTGGCATGAGGAGGGTAGAGTACAAGCATTTTGACAACCTGTCTGGGAACTAAGGGAGCCACAGTTTTCCTTACAGAGAATGGATTATGTCTTTGGACACCACTAGAATTTTTCCGTACTGTTGTGTTTGAATTTTAATTTTCCTTTAACTAACTTAATTAAGTAACTGTGCAGTTTTCTTTCTCAAGGATCTTTCTCTACACCAGAACGTGCTGTTCTTGCGCTAAGTTTTATTAAGGTTCTCTCCTTTTATAACCACATGTTCAGACTCTCCAGGAGATGACCCAAACTCTTTCCATCTAATCTTAAAGACCCAGCATTTCAACCATTTCCTTACAAATATTATTAAAAAGGATAGCAGTTTGCCTTGTGATATGTTATGAGACTACTAAATTGGATTTGTCATATGGTCAGGCCATCCTCCACAGCAGATCACCAAAAGATATATTCATGTTTGATCACTGCTGCCAAGCTGATGTGGAACATGGAAGTAACTGGTCAAATGACATCCATGTAGTACACATGGGTTATTTCTTAAAAATAGAAAGTGAGGTTACTCATAACTAAAATTCCTCAGGTACATTTCCTTTCCACTCACCTTGCCTTTCATCTCTTTCAGAATCCTTCAAAATTCTGGGAGTTATATTTCTTTTTGCTTTTGAATGAACAGTAAAATAAACCTGGGTGTGGTCTTCTCTGTCTAACTATATGATGTGCTTCAGGAATGGGGAAAAGCAAACAAGCCCTTCACAAAGTGAAAAAATATTTCTGCATGTCATGATAAATGCACAAACATGGTGTGAAGAAAACATAGATTGCTTGTCTAGAAACACTTCTCTTTCTGGTTTCTTACATCTCTTTTTTGAACCTACCTTAACAAAATTAACCCTTAGCGTATTTTTGAATCGTTGTGGCTCATTTCATTCTGTCACCATTACTCATTTATCGGATGTCAAATTGGTAGCCTTTCTAAGCTGTTCTAATTTAACTGAACAGAATACAAGCCTCAACTTGCATGAGGTCTTTCACCGCCTCATGAGAAATAGACATTAAGCCACAGAAAGGGGATGTATATCACCAGAATTGGGAACAAAATTTAGACCTGCAAGCTGGCAGCATAGAACATGAAGAAGAGTATTTTTCAAGCGACGCTTCTCACTATGAATAGAGGGAAAGAATCAGAGCTGACATGGCAACATGCTGAGGGCTCAAATTACCCAACACTTTTGATGGGCAAGAATTTCACTCAAAAGTATATGGGAAGAGGATAACCAGTCTCAGTAATTAAGTTTTCTTCTGGCATTCATCAAGCATTATTTTGCTTTATTAATAAAATCATAAAATATGTTAAATGATCAACATAAGGAAAAATAGGACAGTACAGTTTTATGCACAAATTATGATTTTTTTTGCTGGTAAATAAGTATTTTCTTTAAAGAGTTAAGTTTACAGCTAACTTTTAAAATACCCCAGTACTAACAAATAATACTGTTTCTTTATAATTCACATCTCTGTCCCTCTAAATCATGACACTTTCTTCTACTTGGATAAAATCTGAAAGCAAAAAATACCTTTCTCTGAACCACCCCTGCTGTGTGAGCTGTACCTTTCATATCCCTTCTCCCTAATCAGGCCAATGCAGGTACGCTTTTCCCAAAATTTAGCTTGTGTCTTTCCAAACTCTTCTGCAAATCTCCAGAGGTTTGCACCCTGAAATTAGTAGCAACTTCCAGACATCCCAGTTCATCCGTGCACTGTGGGTTTTCATGTAATTTCCTTTTTTTGTACATAAAGAATAAAAAAAAAAATCAAAGTGATCTCTCAATTTCCTGCAGGGACAGATATAGCAAATCCTTAATATGAACAACTCCTACTACTTGGATTCTGACAGCAGAATACAATGATCTGCTTTTACGGAAGATTTCTCTTCATCTTACCTTTTTTATTTCATATCCACAAAGTAAATTCATTTTTGAGGGTTAGAAGTACTTTTCGGGGTGAAAAAGAATACACAGGTTTTCAAGGAAGAAATGTTTTGTAAAAGGCAATTTAAGAAAACTGCCAAAAGTCTTCCAGATGACATAAAAAGCTGCATGACAATTTTCAGTGATCAATCCTGTATTATCATGACACTCAACCAGAAGGAATATAAATTACTTCTATTTACATTTAGAGCTTTGTTTGGTTTTTAGATTATGGAGAGAGTATTTGTTTGTACTGAGTAAGCAGCAGGATTTTTAACAGGATCTCCTCATTTGTTCAGAGATTTTCCCTTTGGAAAATTAAAAAAAAAGCAAGTGCCGGAAGGCCTGAACATTTATCTCTTCAGTCTGGTTTTGCTTCAGCAGCAGCTTTAGCAGATTTGGATTCTTTGGATGTTTGCACCCCACGGGGTGTACAGGTGTCTGGTTTTGGACAGAAGAGAGTAACAAAAGACATATAGTATGATTAAGATGCACTGGGAGTGGTGTAAGGGACACTTTTGTCCCAGATAGGGAGTGACAGGAGCCACAGCCCTGACTTCCCGAGGAAGCTCCAGCCCTGATAGCTGTCACATGACTCCACCTTTTTGTGCCTGGGCATTGCCATTTTAGAAACTGTTACACCCTACGTGTTCAGAGACATCCCTGTGATTGGTTGGCAGGACCAGACTACCCGGAAGTACATCATAACGGGAAGCCTCCGTCTACTGCATACGCACAGGCTGACATCTTTTACAACGTTGTGCTTTCACAATGTTCTGTGATGGGCTGGTTGCTGTTTCTTGAACCCATCATATGCACATGATCACAGACCATCCTCTGACTGGCTGCCTGTTTCCTTTGGACCACAAGATGTCCATATATGAAAATACGCCTTCATCTTCATCTTCATCTTCATCTATCTTTATCTTGATATTAATATGAATGCACGAACAGGAGATATAGTTTAACATGGCTTTCATTCACAGGTGCTCGGAAGAATGTACCAAATCTGAGCTGGATTTCTTTAAAGTATCCTTAAATCAAGGTCTTTGTCTGATGTCAGCTGACATCTCTATTGTAATCAATATGGTTGAGATCAGCCAGTGAGTTAGCCCTTGAGAAATATATATCAGGACATATGTAGCAGGTCAATGAAAGAGTATTATGACTCAGAGAACTCAGAAAGAGAGTATTATTTGGAATATTATTGACGAGTGAAAGAAATACTTTTTTCCACTACTCACACAATTTCTTTCTGTCTCGGCAGCCAATGGCAAGTGGCTCTTCCTCTTCCTCTCAAATCTTTTTCCAGTTTATTTTGGATAAAAAGCAAGATGTCTAATCAGAGGTGAGAAAGTGTGAAGGTACAGTATAACCAGAATAGAATAAAATAGAGAAATAGAATATGAAGATTGGATCAAATTAGAATTTAAAGACAAAACAATTGCATAGAAGGAAATTATATTCTATTTCTAGGCCAAGAGAGTAGAAAGTTTACCATAATATATTGCTGAAATACTGAGGGACATCACAAGAAGCTTGGGAGACTTTTGAGAATAAAACTTACAAATCTTAAAATACAGCTGTCATTTTTTGCCAGCAGGTACCGAAGTGCCTACCATATAGTAGAAAATTAAAGCCCAGGAATCTTCCAGGGCTGTGGAAAATTGTAATAAAAATGTTTGTATTGATATGAATGGTGCATGTGAATGCATGGGTTCAAAATATCAGCAGAAGAGTTGTAAAAATGGTATGTATTGCTGACAGCTATAGCAGCCAGTCATCAAGTTCGTAGTACACATCTGTGATTTTTCAGGACAGTCAGATCTGAAACAGTGACTAAATTCTGATGAGTCACAGCGGTGGGACAGGACAGAGATTAATCATGGTTTCTGAAGGGTATGGTGAGACACATCCAAATCCAGCACACTCCTAAGAAGAACTCAGGGAGTGTGGGAAGGGGTGCAAAAACTAATGTCCTTTGTCCTCCATGTCATTCCAAGCAATCCTTAATAAATAACTTACTAATCACTTAATAAAATTGTGATGGCAATAGGCCAGACCACATTTTTTTTCTTTTAAATTGTTGCTAGAAGCACCTGCCACTCTTATCTGGATTTTTTTTCCAAATAAAACAAGCTTTTTGTCTAAATAGGCTTTTATGGAGTGTTACATGCAGAACCTAGAAAAGAGTTTGTTTGTCCCATTTCTGGTGTTATTATTATTTTTTTTTTACTGAAGTTTGATACTTTAAAATATCTTGGGTTTTTTTAATCACCAGTTGAGTCAAACCTCAGCATTGTGTAACTAGTTGCCATTCATTTTAGAAATAATAAAAAACATGAAAAGGTCTTTGCAACCTAAAGAAGAAAATTTCTTATTAACTGAATTAATTTTCCTTAGAAAAGAATGTGGAAAAGTCACCTATCATGAATACAAATAGTACTGTCATTTCAAAAATAAAAAAACATGAAAAGGTCTTCGCAACCTAAACAAGAAAATTTATTAACTGGATTAATTTTCCTTAGAAAAGAATGTGGAAAAGTCACCTATCATGAATACAAATAGTACTGTCATTTCAAACCCCTCCATAATGTGTAATCCTGTGTTTTATTCAGGCCTTTGAGAGTCTTCCATTCTCATTTTCAGATATATCCAACAATTGTGTATATATATATTAAGTTGGTTTGGATTTGTCTTATAAGCATTTAATTTACGAAGAATCGTTAACTTGACTTTCTTTTAAGAGTCTGTGGAAATTATTTTAGGATCCCTTTTAGGATAGAATGTCCTAAAGTAATTACATCTTGGAGGTACTCCCATCTTTTTTCCACGACTAACATAATTCATATTTGATTAAACCTTATTAGGCATTTTGGTTTTCTTCCGATGAGAGGGAAATAAACGTCTAGGTGTATGAAGTCAAAATCATACCAAAGTATCCAATGTAAAGTCCTACAGGACTTTACAGCACCTCACCACAGGAGTGGTGCCTGCCACACATGTTTATTCGGGACGGAACCCCATCTTGGCAATCATGGCGTTTGACAAGGTCAAATTCTGGTTGCTAATCACAACTCTCTGGTCAGAAAGTGCTAAGCTAACTCTTATATGCACATACAGAAAAATAATTCTTCAAAGTAAACAGGATTGTGTTTCATTTTGCTCTGTTCTGACTAGGATAGATTTCCATTTATAGTGTCTGTAATTCAAGCATTAGAAGACAGGCCTTAAACCATGAGTGGTTAGTTTTCTTGAAACAGTCATGAAAATAATTTTGTGTTTGAGAGCCATGTATTTAGGAAGACTGGTAAGAAAGGTAAGGATACTCTTGACATAACAGAGCTCACTGCTGAGCTGGGTAGACAGTGAATCTCTGAAACCCAGTGACACCAGCACCAGTGCCTCCTTCTGGCTTGCTTCATCTCACATTTTCTTTCCCCTAAACACTAAACGTGTTGCAGTTTAATCACCTCTGTCAGAGAGGTGCAAATACATGATCAAGTAAACTTCTTTTTTGATAAGTTAAAACATGTTATTTCATCAAGGATGGTAAGAACCCTAATAGGAAATGACAATTCGATAGTAGAGGATAATAGAACAGTCAAGGCTGTGACAAGATCCAACCACTGTAAGCTGAAGGGAAACAAATTCAGTGGTGAATAAAATTCTGATTTCTGTATCTAATTTAAAAGTTACTTCATGAAAAGAAGCATGTGTAGTAACGTGTTAAGCCTGCTAGTGTTGAAATTACTCCAAGTTGGCATATAGAAAGCTGGAGAGTCAAATTCTTGTAACTAGCATGATTCATGATGCAAGTAATTTCAACTCAAATTATATAATTAGGCGTTAAACACATATGATGTCCCAGAAGACCCACAAAGGGCAAAAAGTCATAAGTAAACTAGGTTTATGATATGAGTTGCTTGCATAATATGTTTACAAATACACTGTTGCAAAAGGTTCACATAAACAGAGAAGCCTCTGACAGCCTGGGATGGTGCATTATGCCTCATCAAACTGAGAAATGTCTTTTAACAGAAACAAAGGGCTGTTCATTCCTTTCTTTCATGATATGACTCTAATATTCTGTCAGGGAAAATTTAGAAGGAAATATTAGTGTCTAATTTTTTGAGGAAAGGCTTGTAGCTCAGTCCGTTATTCCCTCAAGTTGCTGAAGAAAAAAGAGCAACTAGCTCCTTGTCCTAGCGTTTATTGCTATCTCGCAGTCTGTAAGACCATCAGCTGCTTTACTGGTCACACTACGAGACCACGAATCACTTTGTGCTTAAAATGTGGAGAGCAAAACCAAAATACTTCGATTATCTCTCTCCCTCCAAACTACAGGCAGGGTCCTATGAAATATCGTCATATCTGTCCTGCGTATTTGCAGGTTTTTTTACTTGTACCAGGCAGTGATACACTGGATTGCCCAAAATACTGTATTGGCACACCCTACGTATAGTGACTATGATGCTCAAGTAGTATATTAATAGAGATTCTGCTACAAAGCAGGGAGGTAGAGAAGAAAAAAACTTCGGGAAAGAGATAATGAGTGAGGGTAAAGAGGGTAGAGAGGGAGGGCCTGCCTGTCCGGGCAGATCTGAACTTTGTGCAAAGTTGAGAAAAGTTTTGTGAAAATGTGCAAAGGATATTGTGTCTAAAGATGATGACAAGAGAAAGATTATCCTTTTCTTATATCTACTATTCTGTGGTAACATAATCTGATGCCTTTCCTTCCAAGTGCTCCTTTAAATCAGGGAAATATAATACATCTGTAGTTAGAGGGATAATGAAGTTCTTAGATGTGTAACAAAAGTTAATAATATCCTCTCTTTGTCAAAGCGATTTGGGAGTTCTTATCAGTAACACAACTGCACCCAGGTCTTGTCCTCTTCTCCTTATTACTTCTCTTTCTTCCTGTGGTAGAGCTGAATATGTTGTTTAAGATTCACTTCTTGATTTTACCTTTCTATTTTCAATGAAGTTTTTACACTTGAAACAGCTGTCCCTCTGTCTTGCGGTTTTGATCTGCTGCTGCATGCTGCTTTGTTTTTTTATTAAAAGCACTTTGTTCCTTTCTGAAGGTCTCGACAGATTGGCTGCTGACACCCCACTTCAAACATTATGTTCAAGGTAGTAACTTGAGAGTGCATCCTCCTTGTAAACCTCAGCTTTGCTGAGAGATGTTGCAAGCACAGCTGACAGGCCAAGGCAGTGATTTGTTGATGCTTCTTTCCAATTCTTTCCCTCCAGCTCTGTGTGCATACCACCCTCTGGGCAGATTTGTCCAGAATTTGTGTTATTTTGTCTCCTGCTTCCCATCTTCACCCCTGTCCACATGCTCACCATAAAACAAAAATAATATTTTAATAGTAATACTATTATAGCTTAATAAATAATAATTTAACAGACTCCCTCCCTTCCCAGAGGAGCTCTTGGTGCCATCTGAGACACTAAGAAATAAGCATTTAAAAATAGGTAATAATAGATAAGAAATTAGTCGGATTTAATAAAGTACAATCTTTTGTAATTACACAGTGATTTTAAAGTACTAACAACAGTGTTGTGCTTAGTTACTATTATGCACATGCGCAACTCCAGACAATGAAGAATGCCTTTTCTGAGAAGAAGTCTTTCTGCCTATTTCTAGCAAGAGTCTTTCATAGTTATTCCATTCTGGTAAAGTTCACAGAGCCTGTCCTTGCCAAACTTTTTGTATTGAGGTTTATAATCTTAATACTTAATCTTTCAGTATTAAAAGTTAACAACCCTTGTTAATAAGAATGTGAATGTATGTGTCTATATCAAAGACAAAAAGCTGTGTTTGCCAACACCTGATCATGTTTAAGAGGAAGACTGCCATCAGCAGGATTAAATAGCAATTGGGGAACTTAAAAGAGGCTTTTGAAATGAAGAATAAATTAATCTTAAAAGAAGTATAAAAGAAGCGTGAAAATTCACAACAGGAGGCAGAGAGTTTGCAGTGGAAACAGCAGCCATCAAAACCTGGTTTGACATGCCCAAAACTGCCCCACCAGTATTACAAACTTCACGTTGGCCAGGGAGAGCAGCGTCCCCTTCGGACAGCATGAGCTGCCTGCTCTGCAGCTTGAGGGGCGGCAGCGCGGACCACAACAAGCAGGGACCCACACCTCAGATTTGCCTGTGTGCATGAACTGAGAGGATGCTTTCTCACCAGTTTGTGGATTAATAGGCTGTAGAGAGCAGCGCAGATACCCGTCAAGCTATGGCACCCATGTCTCCTTATGGGACACATGCAAGTAGAGCAACCCATACTTCCAAAAGAGCTATGGTGCTTCTAACCCTCACACCATTTGAGGAAGGGGGGGGTGTGATGGTAGCTCTGTGAATGTGTGTCTCTGTCTGTGTTTGTGATTAGAAATTTTGGAGCCTGGTTATTAACAAATATTTAGAAATTTGTAAATGCTTACGAGGATTTTGAAAGTGTCTGGTGTTGTGATTTATATGTTGTGTTACTGATATTGACCCTGAAAATACAGATGATTGCTTGTTAGTTTTATGTTATTATTAAATCCATAACCTGCTTCTATCCTGATTCATTTTAAACTAAGTGAACTGAGAAATTTTTCTCTATGACATACTTTTTCATCAATTTTCCCCTTAACTAGCTCCAAGGACATTCTAGTTGAGTTTATGTACAGTGCAGCCTTCCCTTATATTGTTACATATGTTAAATTTTCTTTTCATGTTGTGCTTTTGGAGACCACACTGTTTGTACAGATACTGGCCAAAACACTATAATTCCAGACTGCTCGTTACCAATATATGAAAGCAACAACTCCTCATTCTTTGGGACATTTTCTGTGTTTCAAAATAGGAATATGGTGAGAATGAAAGACAAGCTGCTGTTCTTTGTCAAAGATATTGCAAGCCTGTCCAATGGAAGGGTGGTATTGTAAGCTGATAACCCTTTTTTTTTTTTTGGCACCTTTTTCAATAGATAGATAGGAGAAAATAGTTGTCAAGTGAACATAGATAGATCAAAAAAGGAAACATCTGGAAAAAAGTGAAAGTCTGCATTATATTTAAGGCTTGGAATGTGGAAATACCGTAGGTAACATTGATGAAATGATTTATTTACATGACTTTCAGAGAACTCAGGGCAATAAGAGATTCTGGCTTAGAACTGGTGTCCAGGCAACCCTTTACACCCTCATAGCATGATACGGAGGTCTCAGCTTCTGGAGTTTCAAAGGCTAACTCCAACAACACAAATGTTTTACATGATGCAAATAAAGTTAAGGTACTTACTTTTGGAAATCAAGAGTGGGCTAAGGTGTGCTGCGAGCACAGCTTATATTGTTCTGAACTATACTCCTTGTTACTATAGTCAAACTGTTTTGAGGCCAAATATTAACAACAGCTTAGTTAAAAACAGAGTGACTAACACTACTACACCTAATCACGTACACAGTGATTAATATAAATGATAGTAAAGGACTAGCAGTAGGAACACCAGTGTTTGAAACAGGGAAACATCCAGTATAAAGGAGACCACTTCCACTTTAAGCATCTGACATTTCTAGCATAGCATTCTCCTAAAACACAGATGACTCGTTGACAGAAAGATTAGAAGCATCTGAAAGTATTGATGTAGTGGCTGTTTATTATGCCTCAGCTGAATGTCATTTTATTAATGCTGGGTCTATGCAGCATATCATTATAAAGAAGAAAAGTATTCAAGTTCCCATTGAATAACAATCAGGTGTAAATTCTGTCAAGGACTCCAGATGACATACAGTTCTGAGGGCTAGTTTGTAACTGAGACTGCTCTTGAACTGCTCTTCGTCTGCTTAGAGAGTCAGATTTATATCAACTGGGATCCTTTACATATCAAGAACAAATCCTATCCTCACACTTAACTTGCTTGTTTTAGCTTCCAGGTAAATAACCTGACCTTCCCAGTTTTTGTCCAAATAACCAATCAACACAAATGCCTGTAAAAACATAATTCATGGAGTATTTGCACTGTATTTTTTATATACTCACATGCACACTCAACTTTCCATGGGCAACTTCTCTGTGCCTTCATTTCTGTGGTTTGTGCCTTGCTTTATCATGTGGTCATGTGGTGTAAGTCCAAGAAGCAAAATCATAGAATCATTGAAATGTAGAGTCATAGAAAAGTCTAGGTTGGAAGGTACCTCCGGAGATCATCTGATTCAACCCTAGATTAAGTCACCCAGGGCTCTGTCAAATGTAGTCCTGCATATTTCCAGCAATGGAGATTCCATCACTTTTCTGGGCAACCTATTCCAACATTTAACTGTTCTCATGGCGAATAATCTTTCTCTTGTATCCAGACAGAATTTCCCTTGAAGCAACTTGTGCCCACTGCCTGTTGTCACTGTGGATCCTTGTGAAGAGAGTACCTCTGTCTTCTCTATAACTGTCTTTTAGGTATTGGAAGCCTGGATTTCCTGAGTTTTCTTTTTCGCTAAACAAGCACAGGTCCCCAAATCTTTCTCCAAACATCACGTTCTCCAACACTTTACTCATTTTGGTGGGCTTCAATGGACCATCTCAAGATTTTCAACGACTCTTGAACTGGGGGAACCAAACTGGATGTGTCATTCCAGGTCTAACAAGGGCTGAGCAGAGTTGAATCATCACACCCCTTGATATCGTACTGTTATATATAATCTTGCTGATGCAGCCCAGGACATGCTTTGCTTGCATTGCTGCAAGGGTGCACTGCTGGATGATGTTTAGCAATGTTACTCACTAGGACCTGAGGTTCTTTTTAACAGAGGTGTACCTCAGCCAGTCAGACCCCATCCTATACGGCTGCTTGGGATTATTCTGTCCCAGGTGTAGGACTTCAAATTTTTCTCATGCAATTCTTATTGGTCCAGTCTCTCAGTTTGTCAAAGCCTTACTGAAGACTTTGGTATGAAGGTTTGAAGGTATGGTTTGAAGGTACCTCTTCCTTCCAGAGCATCTACTTCTCCTGATAGATTGCTGGTATCCACAGAGATTGGTGAGAGTGTATTCAGCCCCTTCATCCAGCTTGTTTTAAAGATACTGGATGGTATCACACACTGTTGACCTCAGAGAAACTCCATGTGTGACTGGCTGCCAGCTTGATTTTGAGTCATTAACCACTACCCTTTGAGCTTGGCAGTTAGCCAGTTTTTCATCCATTCTCCGGTCCATCTGTGCAGTCTATATCTTTTCAGTTTACCAACAAGGATATCGTGGGGAGACTATGTCAGACAAATTACTATAGTCTGACATTGACAGCTTTGCCCATATCCTGTGAGTGAATTGTTTTGTCACAGAAGACAATGAAGTTGGTAAATAACGATTTACCTCTGGAGAATCTTTGTTGGCTTTTCCCTAACACCTTATTGTCCTTCATTGGCCCAGAAATAACTTCTGTGAGGACCTGCTCTATAATTTTCCCAGACACTGAAGTGAGGCAGACTAGTCTGTAGTTTCTCAAATCTTGTTTTTTGCCTGTTTTTTTACATGGGTGTTAATACTTGCCTTCTAGTCATCAAGGACTTCTCTTGGCCTCTATGACTTTTAAAAAATAATGAAGAGTGGCTCTGCAGCTATGTCAGCCCTCTTTTCTAGCACCCTTGGATGTATCCCGTCAGGTCTCATAGACTTGTAAATTCCAGTTTGTACAGATGAACCTTAAATTGACTCTTCTCTGGGGTTTACTATTTGCTTTGCTGATGCTTCATGGCATAGAGACTTGGGGGCTGACTTTACCCATGAAGGCTGAGGCAAAGGTGACATTGAGTAAAACAAACTTTCCTGTGTCATTTGTAACTAATTTGCCAGCCCCTTTTGGCGCAAACCTATCTCTTCCTTGTACTCTGCTTGTTACTGACATACCTGTGAAATCCTTGTTTTTCTTGACATCTCTTGCCAGTTTGAGTGTCAGCTGAGTCCCACTTCGCTGCTCTGGGCCACCGCACTTGCTGAGGCGCAGCTAAATAGCAAACAGAAGCTGAGCACAAGCACCTGCTGGTCCTGTGTGAGACCTCTGCCCCATGGTTCCTTCTCAGGACACGATGAGCCCCTCCCTTCACCTGCCCCCCCAACACCTTCCCCGTGTGGTTTGCTTAGCTCATAAGTGTAGTTGCTACCACATGCCCATGCTGCCCCCACAGAAAAGTTTAGGAAGAACTCACTGCCTATTAAATGCTTATTCTTTTCTCCAGCTAACTTATTTTTACAGATAAGCCCTTTTGAAGAGTGGATTCACTCTCAAACACCAATTTGCTGGATTGGGAAAAATAGGAAATAAAAATGCCGTATTTGTTGTTTGTAAGCTAATGGGAGTAAAATATAGATAAGGCAGAAAAGTACGTGTGTATTCGACTGTACCAGAATAGAAAACAATAAAAAGTAATTTGTCCTTCTGTTCAAAAGAAGATAGCTAGAGATAGCTAGCTATCCTGCTCTGCTGATGACAAATAACACATCACATTATAGTGGCCACAAAAATAACGAGGAGCACAACTGTACCGTATAGAAAAAATTCTCGTATACCCAATTAAAAAAATTCCAGACTGGTTTCTACACTCTAAGGAGTAAATATATTAATATGACATATACTTGTGCTTTTACTTTTTTGATTGAGACATTTGTGCAGATTGCTCTGTTCAACATGACATTAACAGGTGATAAAATAAAGTATTCAAGTATGCAAAGTACATCTTTTTTATCCAGTTCGCAAAATAAGCAAGCACTACCAACAGTAGTAATTATATGTAATGGTGCATTGGTGGCAGCTCTGTTTTGTGTGTTTACATGAGCAATCTAAATGATTGTCATGAATTATTGAAATTCTCTTTAACATCTCCAACACTGAAAAATTATTATGACAAAGTCTGAAAAAGAGCATTGGCTCTAGTATGACCAATAAATTGAAGCAGTTCTGAGTCTGCCAACTAATTCTGAACACAGATTAAATACTTATTTCAGTAATATATATACAGGCAAATGTGTATGACCAAGAGTGTAATAAAGGATAAAAGTTGCATTGTCATAGAATCATAGAATCATAGAATCATAGAATCATAGAATCATAGAACAGTTTGGGTTGGAAGGGACCTTTTAAGGCCATCTAGTCCCACCCCCCTGCAGTGAGCAGGGACATGGTCAACTAGACCAGGTTGCTCAGAGCCCCATCCAACCTGACCTGGAATGTTTCCAGGGATGGGGCATCTACCACCTCTCTGGGCAACCTGGGGCAGTGTTTCACCACCCTCATTGGGAAAAATTTCTTCCTTATATCTAGTCTAAATCTACTCTCTTTTACTTTATATCTCGTTAAATCTACTCTTGTCCTACTGCAACAGGCCCTGCTAAAAAGTCTGTCCCCATCTTTCTCATAAGCCCCCTTTAAGTACCAGAAGGCTGCAACAAGGTCTCCCTGGAGCCTGGTGCGTATCACTTTGCTGTACCAACATTTGGTATTCAGTCTTCCCTGGCAATGACAAGGTTCATCCCTTGGGTTGAAGTGAAATAAACAAGTTGCAGAAAGAGTTACTTTCTTTTTCTGAAAGGAAGCAATGGGTGATACACTTAAGAGTTCTCATTTTGCTGTAGAGAAATGAAATGTGGAATACTCTGTGACATCAGCTGTATTATTTGTTGGTATGATCAGCTGTAGTACAGAATTAATAAACAATATTGCACATGTACAAAGGCAATAAGGACTAAATGGTTTTAATATTAAGATGATATGTTTTTTAATTTGATCTTTCTCCATATTAAACTCTAATATATTAAAACTCAAATACTAGCTGTATGCAATCTATAAATGTTCTTAAACTTTGTCTAATAAACCTGTAATAATCTAATAAGACAGCAATATTTCATGACAGAATTTCATACCCGGAGTATAATATTATGTTGTACTCAAGCATGAACTCTTTGCTTTTTGGTAACTAAGATTACTTAAAATAAAGATTATGGAAATATATTATAACTTTTTTGCATGTCTAGTTTGACATTTCAAAGTCAGGTTTTTTTTCTTATTTTGTAGGAAACAAAGTTTATGATTCTGAGGATGTGGCATTCCCATAAATATAAAACAGATTCTTTGGGTGTTGCTTGCTTAGCTGGTGAGGCTGAATAAAACTTTGGTGTCTCTTTTCTTTACAGGTTCTATGCCAAAAACATTGATTTACATACATAATTACCTCAGCCCCCATTCTCAAGAGGTTTACGCAAAGAGTCCTTCTTCCTCAGACACTTCCCTGCCTTCAAGTGCAGAAATATGCAAGTCATTTTTGAGCTCTTACTGGAATAATTCCTGGGTGGCTGAGTATAGGGTGGTTTAAGAGGTTCTCCTTTCTGCTGCTTTTTAGATTGAAAGGGAAATAACTTGGACTTTTCAGCTCAGTCTGTCCTTTTCCTTTTCTCTCCCTCCCAGTTGCTCAGCACTACTAGACTACTGCGTGGTTGCCAGAGGCTTCATGCAGTTAAAAAAAGAGGGAACTGTTTTTTCTTTTCCGGTTTTTCTTCATCCCAAATGTTTCACCATGGAACACTGTTTCAGAGAGGGATGCAGTTTCTGTATTTTTTCTTATGCAGCCAGTCATTATTGTATCATTGGCCAAATTCTCAGTTATTGCATTTACAGAAATAATGTCTATTTCTATTTAATCTCTTGATATTCAGGAGTTCGCTTTCAATTAATCAAAATCTACTAAGTCATTACGACCACTTTGAAATCTTTCAGACAATGAATTTAATTTAGACATTTTTATTACATCTTCACAATAATTATTTCACTGAGATCCCTGAAGGATCTGTACAAAGCGCTTCAATTAAACTTTATTTGAAGTTAAAGATGGAATACTAAAGCCTGATCTTTTGGTGTAGTTAAAAACAATGAAGTCTTATATTGCTCTTTTTCTATTCAGCAATGCATAAGTGCATTTTAAACCTGTGAAACTGCAAGATACCCACACACAGTATTTCTATGTGCATGGGTAATATACATCTGTAAAACACCTCTGAATTCCTTGTCTTTAATTTACAATGTAATTTATACCTACTGTATAAATAGATTGACTTTACTTTTTCAGTGTAGTTATTTTTATTACAATTTTTGAAATTCAATCAGGTGTTTATTCAATGAGTTAATAGATAGATACGAGTCCAGCTACAACAATAAAACAGTAGAGTTAGTATCTGAATTTCTTGTTCCTTATGTAGGCAAACTGGGTCTAGCAATATGTATTAGGCATTATATTAATTACTAAAATAGATTAAAACAGCATATAAAATTAGACTTTTAATACTGCAGAAAATGAGCGTTCTGGTTTTCACAAACAAAATGAGTATACATGCATTCACCATGCAGTACAATCCGTGTGAGGGCAAATCTTGTACCTTGCAAATATACAACATTAAATTACATATGCTAGTAGAAGAGCTATTAAATATACTAACTTAAGCAAAGCCTTTTTTAGAAAATAGTTGGCCCTTTTTTTTTTTTTAACTGATACTCTTGTTTTCTTTGGACATAATTGTTGTGATAAAATGACACAAACTTTTTTAAGTTTGTTTAAGATATTCGTCAGTGGAGAATTTCACTCTGTGTGAAAATCACCAATATTTGCATGAATTACAGAAAAGAGCCTTCTTATTAGGAGGAGTATGAATGCAGTAAACATGTTTTTAGGTACAAAGTCTTAAGCCAAAGCCTAAAAGTTTGGATGATCAAGAAATCTTTCTAAATAGACTTTAGGCACTGGTTACTAATCAGGTAAAGACTGATTGAAAAATTTATTTGGCAGCCTAATTTAAAAGCTTATATGTTAAAAGTTCCATGTGATACTGTTGAAGGCATGCAAGGAATGAAGCTGGGGTATTGTTTAGTCCCTGTGAGCAGTTAACAAGGTGCAACAAGATAATCACAAAAGAAACATAACTACTGAACCTTGAGTGAACTGTCCTAATTAACATATAATTAACATATAACGGGCATAATAGAAACCTGCCCCTGGGTTGGGAAAGCCCCCTTCTCACGAAAGCCCCTTCCTCACTGAGCATGCCTAGGAAAAAAGAAGGATGCTCGGACTTTAAGTAGAGATGAGGCTGGTGAGAACCAACGGGAACAAAGGTAAGAGAGCCAACTTGTAAAAAATACTGATAACTGTTGCTCGAAGTGTATAAATATTTCCCATGTGTTGACCGAGGGCTGCTAGCTTTGTGGACTACCACCTAGCACCCAACTCTGCGCAGATTTGGAATAAAAGCAAATATCTCGGCTCTGTGTGTTTTTCGGCTTTCTGCCCACCGGCTGGAAGAACCCATATTTGGGACAACAATACCTGGCATACACACCTGAATTCAGTGTAAGTCTGAAAAATACCGAGCAAGGAGTACTGTAGTATTAGTTATCATGCATGTTGCAATGTGCATGTGGAGTTACTAGGGGTATCAGAAGCTGGATGACGTGCGGAAAACAGACTCCACAATCTGTAAGATTGTAAAGTAGGTATGTTTATTCAGCGCTGGGCAGCACGGGGGGGTAGTCCCACCAAAAACCGTGCGCGCCCCAACGCGGCACTTACTTCAAATATATACAGCAAAGTGTTGCATATACATAAAGTTTCGCAATATGCCTATACATATGCATAATCTGTTCCCGCTTCGTATTGAAATGAGTTCCAAGACGTTATTTCCATGAATTCCTCCCATCTGCGCTTGCGCAGTGCCTTCTGGTGGTGGTCGCTGAGGGTCGTGAGGATGAAGGTCAGTGGCTCCTCTTCGTCACCAGTAGTAACCCCTTGTTCTTACGCAGACTCAATTGTTCTTTGGTTTTCATCCAAACCACAAGGTCAGTTTCAGCCGGTTCTTGAGGCACTCTCCTGGTTCTTATCAGGGACCGTCCTTGTGAGGAGCCACAAGTGTTCTCACTCTTGTCAGTTTATCAGGAACTGTCTTTGTAAGGAACTACATATCTCCTGCTTTAGTTACTTTACGCAATAGCTAACAAGATTTCAAACCTTATCCACTAATTAACTGCTAAGATTCCCTTAACCCCTCGTCTCATGGACATACAAAAATAAGAGATGAAGAAGCATATTTGATTAAGGACTAGATGTTTGAACTGAATAGCATAGAACAATCTAATAAGGGGGAAAAAGTTTCATTGTTTGCCTTAGGTAAATCTTATTGAGAAATAAGAGCAAAATTATTTCGTATCATATTGCCCAGCTCCAGACTGTGGGAGGAGGATGCTGTTCCCAATAGTTCTGTGTGACACACAAAAGGAGGCTCTGTGGGAGATGGAGAATTTGACAGATGTATTCCACTTTCTGCCTACACAGCAGAGAAATTTATTC
The DNA here is from genome assembly GCF_000687285.1 of Phaethon lepturus. Lineage (NCBI taxonomy): Eukaryota > Metazoa > Chordata > Aves > Phaethontiformes > Phaethontidae > Phaethon > Phaethon lepturus. Next base: position 17,922 of record NW_010545669.1, read on the forward strand.
CTGCTATAATGTTGCACATGTCAATAGACCCAGCTGAATCTAGGACCATCATGATGCAGGAGTCACATTAACGTAGACATAGCACTGACATTAACACATTTACGACGTTATTTTCAGAAAACAAAGCGCCTCGTACGGGGTTTTTAAACCACCTACTTTCAGTCCTGCACAGTCCAGTGGTGCACAACATTTGATGTGAATATGCTAAAACACATACTTCCTCCTCAAAGTCATTGTTATTCATAAGCCTTTGAACATATTTTCCAAAGCTGTGAGGTTTGATAGAACTTTTCAATAGTTTGCTTAGCAATTTGGGAATTCTAATGCCCTGCTTAATAGCACTTTAAAATTTAAATAATGAACATCTTTAATGATCTTGCAGTCTCTCCTGCAGAATCAATAACGTGAATAGTTGGAAATAAACTGTAATCTATATCACAACGACACTAATTCTTTTCCTGCTCTCAGATTTTACCCTGTGTTTGTCTCATGATCTTTCCTATTTAATCTGAAACATTGTTTTGAGTCAATCCATAGGCTGATACACTATTGGAACAAAACACTTTATATTAAGCATGGAATGAAATTAAGTTCTCTTTTCTACAGTAAGTACTTATTAGAAGAAGGAAGTTCAGAAATTGTTTACTAAACTTGAAGAACAAGGTATTTATCTTGACTGTTAAATGCAAATGTGACATACGGATTTTTGAAAACACAGCAGTGTGTTAATGGCAGATTAACAATGTATAGCAAATATATTTGCGCAGCAAGTTTAGCGGAGGCAGAGCTTTGTCTCTATGACACATCTGACATTTTCCAAAAACGTACAAAGTTGTGAGGTAGTAGAATTTGCTTAAATGAGACATGTCGGTAACTGGCCTACCTCTGAAAATTATTGTCTCTGTTGATTAAAAAAACTAATGAATACCTATCAGACTGAATATAAATGCATAGCCAGAAGTAATCTCTCTCTTTAATCTTTTTTTCTTCGGTGCAGGTATACTGTGGAAGTGCAATACCATGGTGATTGATGAGAACCAGTTACAGAACACACATTAGTTAAGCCAAAGAGTCTTGGTTGAATGAATCATTCAAAGCCATAAGCACCAGACTCTAATGAACACCGCTTACGCCTAGAAAGTCCCTTGAAGATAGGATTCTTTATATTTATGAAGCTGATAGAGCACTGAAATTCTGATTAGATCCACCAAATGGCTTTTAAAATAATTTTTTCTGTTAAATTCACTGCCTTTTTAGAACAGTGAGGGATGCGTGTGTAGTGCCTTTATCTGTGCAGCAGCATGTGAAAGAAAAAGAGCCCCTAAGGCTCTTTAGGGGACTCTCTGATGCCACAAAGTTGGCATCAGCTGATTTTCTTTACAGCATAAAACAGAAACCAGGTAAGAGTGGAACACACTGGATTGCCATGGGAGAAGTCAGCACTGATTCCACATTCAGCTTGCACTGCCCTGGAAGTATTTCGGCAGTACCTCACATCTAAGTTCAGCCTCTAAAGCCGACTCTGTCTGGATGCTACTGTGTTCCGCAGTCCCTGAAGGATCTTTAGCTAAGGCCAACAGTGTTTCCCCATGAAGAGCTGAACTTAGAGTGTTCCAGAGCTTGACTATGGACTTGTGGACCTTCAGCCTTTGCTGCCATCTAAGTGCAATTTTTTGTGAGTGTGTTTGATCCATCGTGCTCTGTGCTGAAGCATCACGGGAACAAGAGGTAATGGCGCGTAGTTCACAGCACTGATGTTGAAATCAGCTTTTCCATCTGCTGGTGTTTATTATTAGATCATGATCAGCTTGTCTATATGCTAGTGAAGTGGGAAAGATGAACAGCTTTCAGCCTTTTTTAATGTCTGCTGGCGAAGACCGTTTCAGCCATAAAATTCTGAGGAAAACTGTCCACCTACCTGCAGGGCACTCATTTGTGTCAAAGGAGTTTTGGGTAGTGTGATTATTATCTGCTGCAGTTTGTGCATGGGGAGAGCTGGGTCCACTGTGCTTTAGGTTTGTCCCTTGTTTTCCTTTAGATCTCAACACTGCAACCAGAACACCTAATCTTAAAACACAAATTTAACTTTCTACATGAGGTCCTTAACACAAAAAAGGATCCAAGAAAGTAAATGTTCACCATTCGGTAACTAAGAGATTTCTATAACCAAGCACATGGAAGTCTTTGAGTTGCAAAAATGTCACAGGGTTCAAGAGCAGTGCCAAATTTTCCATGTTATTTCCATGGCGGTATTAAAGTTCTTGTAACTCTATGTAGCAAGCTTTCCTTTCCACATCTGCTTGCACAACGAAAGAATATCTTATTTTTTGTCACTATGAGAGACCAATTGGATCTGTGCATGCATATGCATACAATCTAGGATAACCTATGTAATGGCACAAGGAAAGTAAAAAAATCGAAACCCAGGTTTTGCATCAATTCCCCTAGCTATGCCAAAACATTATTTCAATCCAAATAAAGTGATTTTATAGCATAAAATTCCAAACTTTCACAAGAATCTACTGTAAGAAATTTCTTCATGGTGTTGTGGACTTACTACTGAAAGGTATTTGAAAGTGTATAGGGTGTAGCTGGCAAACTGTTGGTAGTGGGCGGTGAGCGTGTTGCAAGGGCGGGCCCAAGTCAAGTCTGTTTTTCTAGCATCCGGTGAGTGTTTTCCTTGTCTTGATGTTGATCCATGATTTTTCTCACTCCTATGCCTCTTCTTTTCTCTCCCGTCCCACTGGGTGCGTGGGGCCGGGGAGGTGAGCAAGCGTCTGGGTGCGTCCTGCCTGCCAGTCTGGCCCAACAACCAGAAGATAACAATTTTGAAACTCTTTGGCATTTTAGGCATAGATGTCAAATTTGCATAATTGTTAATTATTTTTTCCCTAATACATACAGTGTTTAGTGTATTTTTCAACTACTAATTTCAAAGTGCCAATCCCCCATCCAAAAGAATTTCCCCATCCAATAATTTTCTCTCTTTGTCCTGTTATTCTTCTGGAGTACAATAAAAACGCAATTAAAAAAACCTCATTCTTTACTGTTTTGCCTTGAGATTCCTGACTGTTCTGCTTAAGATTGCAGCCTCTCCCTTTAACCTTTGTGCTGGCATATTAGTCTGTTCAACATGGCTCCAAAGAGAGCCTTTTCACATGGTCGTTCCATTTTTTAGCAGACCTTTCCCATTTCTGCTTTTCTGAACAGTTTAGCTCAACACACTTTCTTTCAGATATCGGTATAACAGCGTAAGGCAGTAATGTTTCTTAATTAAAATACAGGGCTACCTGCAGTGGAATTCGAGCAAAATACAACTGTGAGAGGATAATTTTAATGGAATCACACATTTTTTATATCTCAGTGCTACTAAAGTGAGTTAATGTAATTGTCATTGGTATGACATTAAGATATTTAGGGTTTCCGGAACTTAGGCTACTGCAACATGGAGAGAAAACATTAGTTTAGTTTTCTAATGTTTTGTTGCCAAGTTTTCAACAATAAATAGAACAGTACAAAGCACATATGCACCCCAAATTATTTTTAAACCTTTGCATATGGTGTTTGCAAACCAGTCTTGCTTATAGTCTAATACTTAACTAAAGATGATATGCAGCAGCTATATTGATACAGGTTTTGTTACATCTTAAACAGTAAAATTGCACTCCTCTTCTTGTTGAAAAGCCAAGCATTTGTTCTGCCAGAGCATCTAAAGTTTCCATACAAAAACAATTTTGGCTTATTAGATTTATATTTAGATGAGCTTTACATATGTAATAGAATAATCTTGTGTTTGTATTTTTATCTGTGTTATATTAAAATCCAAAAATTTGCAATCACAGAAAATGTAATTAATGAGATTTTAAGTACAAGACTGATTTTCACATTTGATTTGTAACAGTTTTTTCTTCTGTTGAGGATTTTTTTTTTAAATTACTAAGCTTTTTTGTTCATAAGAAAAAGATATTGTGATTGATCTTAAAAAGGTTTACATTGTATAAAATGTACTATGACTTTTAAGAGTACTTTTCAAGCTTACTTTTACATTATAAAACTGGTGTTTTGTTCAATTTTGTCTCATGCAGACATGATTCCAAAATCTCATCTGGAAATCATTTAAAGGGAATTTTCATAAGAATTATAAACAAATGAATACCAGGTTCATAATAAGAATGTTATGTTCTACTGCAATATTACTAGGAATGATATAAAATTTAGTGTGTCTACTCAAATCCAAGTGCTGAAAATAACTACAGATATCCACCATAATCTTAGAACAAACCCGAACTAACAAATGTTAGTTCTTTATTCACAAAGAATTACACTCCTTTACTAGCCTTCCTAAACCAATAGTTAAGCTTATAGTTCACACTTTTTAATTGCACATTTTTAAAAATAGTTTTTCTGCATTTTTCTATGAATTTAAACTTTCAAAAGAACAGTAGTTTAATTTAACTGTATAAAGTCCTTGAAAACTTTTCTCTCATTGCAAGCTGAGAGTTTATGATTTGTAATGTTTTCAGGTACAATGTATGGAGTATAGCTCCGATCCCTTGCATGTATCTTAGCATAGAAATTTACACATAAGAAACAATTTTGACTGCATGTCAGAGAAGAGGCTATAACTCATTTGCACTTTGAAAATTAAATAGAAAAATGTACTTTAAACCAGAGTTTTACATTTAAAATAAAAACCTTGCAATAATAATATTACTGATAGAAGATCTATTACTTAAATATCCCATTTAGCGTAATTACTTCAGCATACAGTCTTTTTAAGTACAAAATGAACATAATAAAAAGTGCCCTGACTTGCATAGGGTTTCTCTGTTTCAAATGTTTGTCCTTGACGCTGTTTCCCTCACAATCCAACATCAATATTTTACCATAGCAAAAAAAACCTAAAATGCTTGGAAGGGGGGGCCTCTTAACTCCCTTCCCCTTCTCCCCTCCTCTCCCCTCCTCTCCCCTC
>NW_010545670.1:0-967 GCF_000687285.1 Phaethon lepturus
ATGTTAATGACATGTTAAGTATTCAGACACAGTTTATTTACATTTCGCACTTTCAGCTGTTAGAGGAGCTGTTTCTAGGGATGAGTGTTACATGGAACAATTTCCACTTCCTTTAAATTAAGATAAGTTTAAGAAGGCTGACCAGGAATGTAATTTTTAACATGACTTTGTGCCAGTGTATGTGTGGTTTTAACAGGCTCAAAAGCTGAATGTATGTTTTGTTCTTATGTAGGTCTGAAGTCATCAGAAAGCAAGTTATATAGTAAAATGTTTTTGTTCCTGCAGAAAGGAAAGATGATAATATATTCATCAGTTGTGTCCAACTCTGGTCACTTCAGCTCAGCAGACAAGTGGAATAGTTTCAGAAAAGAGCAACCAAATATTAAAAGCAGGAAAAAAATTCACATCACAACACTTAAAAGATGTGGATAATTTGGATAACAGGGTGAATAAAAAGTGAATGCTCTGAACAGGTTCCATGTGAATCATGACATGGGTTGGATGTCTTTGTGAATAATATAATAAATTGTACTAGTATTTATAGCAGTTTATTTTGAAAGAGATAAAAACAGTTACATTTTTGGGAATAAAATTCAGCCTGGAGAAGAAAAGGCTCTGGGGAGACCTTACTGCAGCTTTCCAGTACCTATAGGCGGGACAGACATTTTAGCAAGGCCTGTTGGAATAAGACAAGGGGTAATGGTTTTAAAATAAAAGAAGGCAGATTTAGACCAAACATAAGGAAGAAATTTTTCCCAATGACAGTGGTGAAACCCTGGCACAGGTTGCCCAGAAAGGTGGTAGATGCCCCATCCCTGGCAACATTCCAAGTCAGGTTGGACGGGGCTCTGAGCAACCTGATCTAGTTGAAGATGTCCCTGCTCATTGCAGGGGGGGTTGGACTAGATGATCTTAAATGGTCCCTGCCAACTCAAGCTATTCTATGATACAATGATTCCATATCTGA
>NW_010545671.1:0-305 GCF_000687285.1 Phaethon lepturus
GTCAAATCCTTCTGAAAGCCCGTTTTGCCAATTGGAGATCCAACTTTTAGAAATAAAATGGCAAGATGGATGTCATCAGATCCCAATGGATGTGATCAACAAAATAACAGCTATGTCTCCACCAGCTAGCAAAAGAGAAACAAGCTTTTTCGCGTGTTGTGGGTTTCTGGAGGATTGTAAGTCTGATTGTAAGCCCTCTTTATCAAGTAACCCGGAAGAAGAACGACTTTAAATGGGGCCCTGAGCAACGACAAGCCTTCGAACAAATTAAACAGGAGATAGTTCATGCCGTAGCCCTCGGGCCA
>NW_010545671.1:362-652 GCF_000687285.1 Phaethon lepturus
GTTATTCCGTACGCCCTCGGGCCAGTCCGGGCAGGACAAGATGTTAAAAATGTACTCTACATGGCAGCCGGGGAGAATGGCCTTACCTGGAGTCTCTGGCAGAAGGCACCAGGAGAGACCCGAGGTGACCTCTAGGGTTTTTGAGTCCAGGATCTGGGGGATCTGAGTCCCGCCATACGCCAACTGAAAAGGAGATATTGGCAGCATATGAAAGCATTTGAGCTGCCTCAGAAGTGATTGGTACTGAAACACAGCTCCTCCTGGCACCCCAACTGCTGGCGCTCGGATGG
>NW_010545671.1:928-1167 GCF_000687285.1 Phaethon lepturus
TACGACGAGTCGCAGAAGTTGCTGAAGGACAAGGTGAATCAAGTCAGTTTGCAGAGGTGAAAGCCATCCAGCTGGCTTTAGGTATTGCTGAACGAGAAAAATGGCCAATGCTCTATCTTTAGACTGACTCATGGATGGTGGCAAATGCTCTGTGGGGGTGGCTACAGCAATGGAAGCAGAGCAACTGGCAACGCAGGGGCAAACCCACCTGGACTGCTGAATTGTGGCAAGATATTGCT
>NW_010545672.1:0-20425 GCF_000687285.1 Phaethon lepturus
GGGGGAGCACGCGTGGACTGGAGCCGGGGGCGTGAGGGGGTGGTGGCAGCATTTTGAGGGATTGCAGCTGACGTACAGGGCTGTGTCTCTGGGGAGGTGTCGGTCACTGAGGAACCCCACCGCTAGGAAACCTTCTGTACGTGGTTCAGTTTGGCTTGTTTTAACCTAAAAGTCCTTGTAAGGTCTGGGAATATTAATTTCTTCCTTAGCAGGTGTGCAGGTTGACACCTTTTCCCTTACCCAGCAAGTATAACTAACTTTGTCACCTGACAAAAAACTTTTCAATTAAAGCAGTCTCCCCTTCTCCGACACAGAAAGTTCCCCTAGCCCCTCAACGTCATAGGTGGTGGCAGTAAAGCCATGCTATAAATCAAGCCACATTCATGCCCTCCTCCCCTTTCCCACCCCACACCATAATTGCCAAAGCACCAACTACCCCAGCTCCTCCTGACTTCCCCAGATGCTTCCTTAGGTTCGCTGGGTGCCTTGAAGACTGCAGAACAAATGTCGAGAATCGAGAAGGCTCTGCTAGGCTTGCTCTCGCCTGCACCCGCTCTGGGATGTCCAGCACCTCTGCTGGGATCTGCTGTAGGAACGTGGGCCAGGCAAAGCCGGCTGCTTCTGAGGTGGAGTGAACTCGGGTCTCTACTGATTGCCTGCGTAAGCCCTTTTAGAAGAAATATTATCTCTAAGGGAGGAGCTGAGTGAAGGCCCCTTTGAAATGACTGACCCCGATGGAGAAGCAGCTAGTGACATCCAAGCCCCCATGCCTATGGCAGGATGTCCTCCTTTCAGCAGCATTTCGCTGGGAGGAAATGAAAGCATCGGAAAAGGAAACGGGGCTGAAAAGGCTTAGATCCCCAGCGAGCGGGCCTTTGTTTCCCCATTGTGCTAGCCCAGCTGAGCCTGTGTTGGAGCAGAGCCCTCCTGCAGCTGGGCCCAAAGGCGGCAGCCAAAGAGAAACCCCGGCAACCGCCTGTGGCAAGAGAAGAAGAGATGTGCAGAGGCTGGAGCACTTGTCCATGCTGGGGAGGAGAGGTGAAGGGCTGGTGGCACCCACAGCCAACCTCTGCAGCCCCGGCAGGGCAGGGCAGCTGCCTGCCCTGTGACAATGGGAGCATCTTGCCTGCTCTGAGCAGAAATCACAGAGAAGGAGCCTGCTGGGCTAGGTCAGAGGAAGCAGAGGTCTTGGAGAGCAGGACAATGGCTTTCAGTTGGCCCTGGGACACAGCAGCACTGGCCAAGGATCCTAAGAGGTTCACGGCTGTGACCACATCTCCCAGGCCACAGCACGGCTGTGTGCCATGACCAACCACTCCATCACCAGCCAGCCCAGAAACACCGTAGGCCACGCTTATGCTTCTTGGCATGCAGTGAGACCCTGTTTCTAGACATCCCAAGGGGTGCTGGGACCAAAAGCAGCTTTTGAAAAACACCGTAGCACATTGGTGATGCGTGTGCTGAGTTCCACATGTGGAGCTGGTGGTAAATCTGACAACATCGCTGGCAAAATGCGTTCTCTAATGGCATGCCCAAAGCAAATGGGCATGAGCAAGTATCCTGCAGAGCACAGCCCTGCCAGTGACCTCAGCTGGCTTGGTGTCAGCACGGGGAAAACACTGCAGTGAGCAGTAAGGGGTTAAACTCAGCTCTGCTTCCCCTCTTTGTCCTGTTGAGGGTCTGTGAATTAGCCATGGTCCCACCTCCATCACAAGCTGAAGGGCTGTGCATGCTTTTCAGCCTCAACTACTGCTCTCTGAAGAGGAGACATCGGTGTAGATGCCGGTCTTACCACGATTTGCCCTAAGATGACCAGGTACCTCTTGAAGGGAGGTCACTGATCAGTGGGATGAATCTGGGTAAGCTGGGCAAGAGGGCAAGACCCGGGAACAGCCACGTTTGAAGAAATGGTCCTTTCCCTCCCTCTGTGTCACAGATAAACATGTAGCAAGCAATACTTTGGAGGTGGCAAGGAATCCTGATGGTTTTTCATGCCTTCCTTGGGCAGAACACATCTGCAGAAACAGTTAAGCAGCTCTGCTCAAGCTAAAGATGGCTGTGTCCTCCATTGCCAACAGAGCCTCCGCAGGTGTCCAAGCTGCCCTCAGCACCCCACCCCAACCAGAGGTGGAAGAAACCTTTTCCTCTCACTTTGGTGAAGTTGGAGAATGATACCTTGAGGACTGTGCCTTGCAACAACCCTGTTCAGTCTTTTTTTGACTTAGCTCTGAAGAACATGACATAAATAAAGCAGCTAGAGAGACAGATTCAACAATGACTTGTTCGTTACCAGACTGAGGGTTTGTCTCCCCTGAATTCATACCTTAAGGAGGCTGTGATGGAAGGGCTCTACTACTAATTCTCAGTAACCCTGCTATTTAACACTACCGCAGCTGCTAGCAACTGTAAGAGATAAAAATGATGTTGCTGGTGTCATTGCACTGTCATGCAAATATCTGGCTGAGTAAGGGTCCCTGGGGTTTCTGCTTAAGTTTTTGGTGGCTTTTTAAAACCCTCCTTCATGGATTTGTGCTATTGCATGAATGTTTTTATTTATTTTTGGAGAAAGGGCTTTTAGGCTGCATAAGTACTGAGGAAAAAAGCTTGAGCCTTTAAGGGTCCCTGAAGTAAATAAGTTAAAAGAAGCAGCACTTGAAATTTTCTCTTTAAGCTAATGAAAGAAGAGACTGATGACTTGGGGCCTCTGAACTCCTGGAGTCAAACAACATTGCTTTTACTTCCTGAAATGCCTTTTCTTAAAGGACCTGCACGTGTTTTCTCCAGCTGATTAAGGATCTACAATGTTTTATTCATGCACAACCCAGGATTATCAGCAGTGTTTTACATTTCAAACCAACCATTGCCAAGCCTTCCCCAGCTCAAGGAAGCTGCACTTCCTCAGCGCAGCTTGAGGCTATTCCTAGAGAAGGTGTCACAGCTATTAATACTTGTTACCCTTATTCATTAACCTCTGGGATGAACTGTTAATGCTTGTATCTGGTGCTGCCTTTTGCTGGCTCGTTTGCCTTTTTTTTTATGCTCCCAAAACACTATGGCAAGCGATCATCTTTGTATGAGTCAGTGCTGATCCAGTTGTTGCAGTGAAGTGTCAGATTTTATCCAAAGAAGGAGCTGCGCTTCGGCACCGGCTAAAGCGTTTCTTGGACATATGTGAATTGCTAGACAGCAATATTCAGATATCCATGGCTAGCCAGGATGTCTAGCGGGTGTCTCTGCCTGTCCAGGGACCACTTGGAGCTTCATGGTGACCGCTTCCATTTCCAAAGTGTTACCCCTCCTAGGAGTGAAAAATTCCCCTTTTGTTGTTAATCCCGCAGGGACTAAAACACACAAGGATTTCCGATCGCTAAAGAGAGGGAGTGGCCCGTTGCATCTGTACATAAGAAAGGCCTAACTGCTGAATCCTACTGAAGACAAAGTGGTTACAACAGCAAGTAATTCAGCCATCTGAAGCAAATACATGGAGAAAATCCCCTGTCTCCTGCTGCATGGTTACTGCACAGCAAAGAGGGTCATATGTTAAAATTGTGAGACTGTTTAAGCACTCTGTAATTAACTGCTGCCTATTTAACCAGACAGCTACAGCAAGTTAATTCAGTGTCAGTTAGGAGACTTATTAAGTGTCTGTATTTTTTTTGACAATTTACTGGTCCATCATTAACTACCCCTAGATTATCTTGTCAAATTGATAATTAAATGCCTCAAAAATTCATTACGGACTAAATATATTAATGGCAATATAATTAAGTAATGTTTGCTTATGTGATCTGCAGTTTATTACCTGCATGCTGATTTATCTCCAATGCATTTACTAAACGTTAGCTGTCGACTATTTAGAATCAATACAGGCCCAGGAGCCAATAAACGTCGTATTAGATCCAAACGAGCTATTTAACTGGGAGAACACATTGAAGTTGTCTTCTGGATCTCCAGGGAGTTTGATGAGGGGAGTGTGACCTTACAAACACTGACTGAAGAACTTGCAGTTGCTGTTTTACGGCTGGTCAGAATCCCCCCCTGAAGCACAGGTTTTTGTCTAATTTTGTTGACTGACTGGTTTGGGTTCTGTAGTCTGTTAGAAACTGCCTAAATTGGTCTTGCTGTGCTAATCAGTTGGTGCAGTGATGAATCAGAGGCTCTATTTTGTGTAAAAAGCCAGAGTTAACTCCTCTTCTCCTGCATAACGAAGATAGCCTAATGATTTCCTTGACTTTGTAACTCTTGGACTTTGCATGTCATGTGGATTTTTCAGAGAACTTACAAGTTGCTTCATTAACTAGTTTGAATAATAGAAGACACTAAATTTTTAAATTATGAGGGGAAAATAAACGCTGCTTCTGCTCTGAATAACTGTAGGGATGGAACAAAACAGCATCTGAGACTTGCTGTATTGCTGAAATTCAGAGAGACCTTGTGCACAGCTGTGTTTAAAGACATCAGCTTGTTATTAAGGTACGTTATCACTGGCTACCATCTGTTAGGATTCACCAGCCTGCAGACAGGCTATTGATGAAGATGAATCCGCGGAGGGGCAACAGCCACCCCTCCCCTGCAGCTGTGTGTGCCAAGGGGTATCATGGTGTTGGTGACTTGACGGGAGGAGGTGGGCTGAGCGCGTGTCCGGACCCTGGGATCGGTTGTGGCTATAGGTGCTATAGCTGTGTCCAGCTGCAGAGCCTGTGCTCTTGCTGGGTTTGTAGGCTAGAGCTCCATGTATGGTTGTGTAGCTTTGTTGGTAATTTTAAAGACTAGGGAATTCTCATTAAGATGGATTTGAGTTTGTGAGCATACACATATATGAATGCGTGGTTTAAAAATAAACTGTAGGCTGGCTGAATTATTCCAAATCACAGCGTCATAAACCCCATGAAGCAGACAGTTATATTTAAAAGAAATTTTAAAAGGTTAAAGTTAAAATAATATCATTGTAGCAGTTACTCTCAGGGACTTGAACTTCCCTCTGCTGTTCAGTGATGTTATGAAATAACTGTATTGTCACAACACAGATATTTCTGTGTTCTTTGGCCCAGATTAGATTAAATTATTTTTTTACATGGCATATCAATATTTTTGTTGTGCTAGTTTCCATTGTGGCATTATCACAAGCTTGGGGGGTGACTATGTTATTGCTTTGCTGTCCTACTTTGAGCTATGGTACTTTTTCTGGGGAGAGGTAGGAGGGAAGAAGTTGATGATGTATCTGATGGTTCCCCCAGTGTCAAACTGATGTTAATCGTAAACAACCTACAAAGGAGTGTGTGAATACAAATCCAGGATAGGTTTTGGCATGGAAGTATTTTGTGAGCATGTCTGGGGTTTAACTTTTTTTCTCTAACTTTAGGCAAATTTAGCTTTGTTTTTCACACTTAAATATATTTGGACTATTTTGTTTTCAGAACTGGTCTTCTACTGTTTGAATTATATGAAAAGCTGTCCAGATCCAAGCTGAGCATTCCTGGGGGAAAGTTCCCAGCAAGCATGCTTGTGTGCGTGCAGCCTTTGGTGTCTGCCAGCCTCTTCCATGAAGCGATTACAGCGCTTCAGAAACAACAACAACAAAAAGGCTGAATTCTGCTCTGCAACACTTATGCAATTCCAGGGAAGACTGTTGGCCATGGGAGTAGAGCTGAGGGCAAAACCTGACCTGGTATCTATAGGGCGTTTTCCCATGTGTTCTGTATGTGCCTTGTCCTTCCCATCGTCCAGATGTGGAACCTCGCAGGTCCCGACCAGGAATGCAAAACTGTTGTAAAATTTACGCATGGTTGTCTACTAAAAGCCTTTGCATGGGGAATTTGGTTAGGAAATATTTTTCTGCTTCATCCTTCTCTGAGCTTTACTGGAATTAAAGCTGAACCAAACTTTTCTGAAAACTCTGCAATGCTTCAGTAACTTCTGTTTGTTTTCCTCATGCCTCTGTACTTGGCTTCTGGCAAGGACTGAAAGCAGCACTGAGTCACTCAGTAAAGAAGTCTATTTTGACAGCATCCCCCTGGCCTAAGCAGGAAGTTCTCAAAGTCTGAAGACATCTAGAGTTCTGGATCTCGCATGGTTAAAGCCCAGATACGCAAACCCTAAGGGCTCCAGGGAGGTCTTTAAGCTTCTGGAGCTGCTTAGACCATGCAAAACTGGCAGAACGGTGAACCTCATCTATCACTGGAGCTAGCTGAAAAGGTGGCTATGGCAGAAATGCTTAATCATACAGTAATTTTGAGGGAGTAAAATTATTTGAAGTTTTTCTATTCTCTAATGTGACTACTGGGAAAAAAAAGTAAAGGGGGGGTATGGGGAGAAAAAACTCCATCTTAGTCACCAGACCTGCAGCCTCTGTGTGTTCTGAGTCATAGCTGCTGGCTGCACTGACAATGGCAAGGTTTTTTAATTTGCTTTCTATCCTTATTAGTACAGTAAGAGGGGGCACAGCAAAGACAGGAACAGATGTAGGATTGTGCAAGCATCAACAAGAAGATAAATTGGCCCATTGGTTTTCCTTGCTGGGGATAATACTCAGCAAGGGAGAGCCCAACTTTAAAATCAGTCCCGAGTAGGAGTTCTGCAAGGTAGAAATTGGGAATGGGAAGTGAGGAGGATGGAGGGGAGAGGAGGCCAGTAGCTCTTCAGTAGAAGAGATATCCGTTTACGAACATCAGATGTGCAGGCTAAAAGACTGATGTTGTTCCTCTGTACAACGTCATGTCAGCATTGCTTTACATAAAAGAGACGCTGAAGCAGATTCCTTCCCAAACTTTAGATTTGGCAGGTGGGTGTTTCCCAGTGGTGCTGGTGCTTGTCACCTTGCAAGGGAAGCCACAGCGGAGGTCACCCCGTGTGAACTCAGCTACCGTCTTTCATCTTTTGAGCTGAAGGAGGAAAAAAAATAAGTGGAAGATGTGAAAGGGGGAGTTAGGTCTCTTGATATTTACTAGCTATATGCCTGCCATGAAAAAGTCAGTGCTTGTTAACACTTCCTACATGGTGGGATGTGGCACACCGCACTCCTCACCCTGCGCACAGAAGAGGAAATTGCTGATAACTGTGATAGTTTGCTGTTGGGGCTACCTCCCTCTAGTTATCTAAACTGTTATAAAATACATCAAGGTGAAGAAAGGCCCCCTTTCATTTCAGCTGCACGCCAAATACTGCTCTGCTTCCTGTACTCGAGCACTATCTGTTGCTGCTCTGCACTAGTAAGCTGCCTCTGATTTCTCACCCTGAAGTAGTTGTATTTTAGTACTGAGCACAGCACTTTGTAACATGTGAATGGCCACGTGCCCTACACTCCCACAGCCAAAAATCTCCAATGGAGTTTATTTTAAAGCAGTTCCTATCTTTGTGTTTGTAGATGACTTTGGGTACCATCTGGGAAAAACTGTTCTTTGTTAAATTCCCCTTTATTCCCTTTGGGATATGTATTTAAGGCAGGAGATGCTGAAGGATGTACTGAGGACTGTAAAAGCAGCTTGAAGTAAAGATGTAGGAGGAAAAGTACTCAAGCTGTTTTTCTGCTTTTGCAATTGAAAGGAAACTCATGATATAGCAAATTTTAAATGGCACAAGAAATTCTGCTGTCTACTTCAACATGGCACTATTAGGCCAGCAACAGGGGGAGCAGCTGCTCAGCTGACATAGCTGATAACGACCTTGGATTCATAATTAGGGTTCATGAGGATCAGAAAAAAAGAAGAAAACAACCCACTCTCAAAAAAGGTCCCAAACAACTGTATGACTGAGCACATTGGAACGCAAGGAAGGCTGAAGAAACCCTGCCCGTCCCAGGGCCCCGCAGGGGGTGAGATGTGGGCGCTTGCACTGGGAGAGGTTCCAGCTCGCTCTTGGTGATACTGAGCAGTTGACCAGAAGTGCTGACATTTTAGGAGGAGGCCAGAGAATTTCAGATTAGAACACACTGCTGTAAAAAAATTTATTTTTTTTCCTGGAAATGAATGAGCGGATTCATGCCAGTAACACCAAATCTGCAGCAAGGCACACATGGCCCACTGCCTCCAGGTATAACCAATGCTTAAAAAAACCCATGCTGGTATGCACTGCATGTGGATACCTCCTTTATCATACATATTTGAGAGCCTGGACTTTGATTGCCACCTGAAACTGGACACTGTGGTTTTCTTTCCCCACTCGATGGGTCATTTGGTTATGATCCTGTAACCTTTCATGAGGCTCTTCAGAGTCCCATGTAACCTTTATCCATTTCTCTTTCTAGCAAAAATATATTTCAGGAAGTTCCACAATTATGCATGTCTATATAGTGAGGTTTGGCACACAAAACCTGATTTGAGGTTGGCTTCTTTTTCTTGCCTTTAACTTATGATGTTTAAATTGGGTTCCTCCGCAGATTGAAAAAACACATTCTGCTGGGTCACGCTGGAGCTTTGAATCACCACTTTTGTCAAATGGGGAAGAAAAATACCTTGAGCTTTCTGTTGCAAGTTGCCTTTACAGAAAACCCGACGGTATTCCTGTGTGTAGAGAATTGGCCATTCGGTTTGCATTGAACTTGTCTTGAGCTGCAAATAGCCACAAACCTGTAGATGGATGTGGCAGTGCTCGGAGTCAGCAGTACTTGCATGCTCCGCATTTTGCTCAAGTTGTGCTCTATTTAGACTGAAGACCCACTGCTCTTTGGGGAGGGGACTCCAATTTCCTTTAATAAATAACATTAGTGTGTGTTTGGGAAATGCCAATCATGTTTTGGCAGCTACTGAAACCTAATGCAGAAGAAATGTAAAGCTGGATGAGCACAGTTTTCTTCTGTAACAGATTGTGTTGTGTTCCTGAAGGGGGTTATGCGCCTCTTTTACTGTGGGGTGGGAGGTCTGAACCTATTCCTTCAGAGCTGCCTTGAAATACCATTAAATGGCTGCTTTCATGAGGCTGGCTCTTAATCAGAAGGCCTCTGGTACCTTGTGGAAGATGCGTCCTGTCAAGCTAAGCTTGGGATTATTTGTGATGAAATTAAAAATAAGGTCAATAAAGATACTTGTGGTTTGAGACTTATGAAAAATATTTGTCTTGGTACTCATAACACTTAAACTAGAATGATTCAAAATCAATGTGGCAGAGTAAAAGGATTAAACACTGGCTTGGAAGCACATCCCAAAACGTCATTGTAAACAGGAAATCAGGACTGAGTGGGAGTATTTCTCATGGGGTCTCCGAGATTGCTTTAGGGCCCCGAAAAACCAACTGTTTTAAGAGTGGCCAAGCAGAAAACAGCGAGTCAGTGGCCGGCATGGCACATGGCACAAAGCCTGGTCAAGGACTCACAGCGACTTGGGCCATCCCGTGAGCTGGGCTGGCAAAACACTGTGCTCTCTGGAGTCACCCAGCACCCAGAGAGGAAAGGTCTGGCCACAGCCAGCTTCCTTCTGCTGCAGCCATTTGCACATAGCTGCCAGTGCAGTCCAAGAGCAGATGCTCTTCCAGGAGAAGGAGGAGAAACAGTGATAAAATATTTGAACTGCAGCAGTCCCTCATGAGAAGCATATTAATTAAATAGAAAACACTGTCAGGGTGCCAGGGTTCCTGTCTGGCTTTCCAGTCGGTGTTAGAAGAAGAGTCACTGGTACAAGGATGGGCCTTACCAGTTTTGGGTGAGATTGCACTAAAGAAGAAGTTGAGATGCAGAAGAGAAGTTGCTCATGGCATGTGAAGAGTGAGGCCGTTGTGGGCAGGATGCCTCGAGGTCCCTGACCTCCTAGTCAATTGAGAAAGGTCCCTTCTTTGGCTCCGGTGTGTGCCTGGATTCAGACAAAAAGGGCTCACGCCAACCAAACTTCCAGTCATCTCCCCTGCAGCCTTTTCCCCGTGCCTTTTGAACTCGGAAAGCAGGCTGCTGCTCCTAGAGCCCTGCCTTGCCCCGCTGCTGAGTTTTCCTGTTTACTTTCTCTGCAGAGAGTGGACTGGTAGAGCTGAGACTGAGACTTGGGCAGAGGAGTAGAAGCTAAATGTGGCATCTGAAAGAATAAACAGTCAGGACTAAATACTGCACAGGCTGTGGGGCTGAATTAACATCGTTTGTTGCAAGAAAGAAATGATAGTGGTATGCATTTGCAGACCTGGATTTTAGTGTAGCTGGAAGGAAAGATCTACAGGGCAGCAAGACCTCCTGCTCTAGATAAAATACAACAGTGCTTCCAGAGCTCCCTGAAATACTCTTCCATCAAAATAAATAGGTGAACCCTGCAATTGTCCTTGCTCTCTGCCAATACAGGGGACTGGTTTAGTGCCGGGCTATGTAGTATCACCATTTAAAGCCTGCTCCAACTCTGTCACAGTAGAGGGACAGCTCAGATTTGTTCTTCTGAGATCTGGAGCAAGACTGAATGGGGTTATTTTGGGAGGACATAACATGGCCATGCATGTCCATACGTTGCTCATAGAACTGGTGGTCGGGTGGTCTTGCCTGCGACAGTGATGTCCTGTGCACATCCTCTGCCCACTGACGGGGTCTTCTCCTGCCTCCCCCCCGGTGGCTGGCTGCTGAGGAGCGGATGGAGGTCACGTGGGCAGCACCACCTCTCGCCTGCAGACGATGGGGGTATTTCTGGGCATATCTGGCTGGCTTTCTGGGCCCTGTGAAGCTTGGCTTTTGTGTCATCATCTTTTTTTTTTTTTTTTTTTTTTTTTTTTTTTTTTTTTTTTGTGTTTTTTTGAGGGTTCAGTAATGTTTAGTTTTGCTTTTAAAGGGTGAAGAGGGGAAAAAACAGCTTCCAGAAAAAAACAACAGCTCAAGCTCCAGCAGCCAGATCTTAGCATGAGAACCCGACCCAGCGTGGGGGAGGGCTGTGTCAGATCACTGCATGCCCGAGGAGCAAGAACTCACTGCCTGCCGAAAAGCCGCAGCATTCAGACCCTTTTTGAAAGAGTAACATCTTTGATATAAAAAAAAAAAAAAAAACAACAACCAACAACCCAAAACCACCCAGCCAATAAAAAGCCTCAGACATACAGAATCCCATTCATGGTGGGAGGGATTTAGTGGAAGTATTTTCCTTCTTTAAGGTTTGGCACAGCCTTAAAGGAGTCTCTTTAAAAGCTTCCAGAGCTGATTATATTTTGGATTGTGTTTCACATCACCCTTCCCTCACCATGTTTGGTGGGTCCTCAAACAAGTTCCCAGAATAAATTAGACATAACGGTAGCGGGACTTTTTTTTCTTTCTTCTTCTTTTCTTGAGGAGGAGGAAGGAACAAATGACACCAAATTCTGTAATGGAAAGAAAAAAGAAAAAAAAAAGTGTGTATCGGAAACTGCTGCTGAGTGACTCATGCTGCCGGACAAACGGAACCTCACTCATCACTCCATCTTCATCCTCCTCCTCTGGTGAGAGAAAAAGTCTTGGAAAAATATCAGCTCCCCCCCCACCCTGCTTCTTCTCCCATGGCATCTGTACACAGGGAAACAGTCCAAGCCACAGCGATGGCTTCATGAGCTTCTTGGGGCAGGCGTTTTTTTGTTTTAATAGCCAACTAGGAAAAGCCTCCGAGGTGACCTTGGAAAAATGTATGCACCAAAGGAAAAAGTTGTGGAAGCGGGGGGGGGAGGGCAGTGTTGGAGTCGTCCTGTGTTTAATGGTTGGAGGCTTTTTTTTTCCTCATAATGTTTTTCCAAATTTCCACTGAAATAAATTTGCAAGTTGGTTTTGGTTTTTTTTTTTTTTACAAATGGGAAGAGAGGGGAGGACGCGCCGTGCAAAAGACAGAACGAGCCAGGCACAATTCCGACTTAAATAAATGCTGCGTCATAAAAGTATAAAGGGTAGTGCCGGGGGAAGGGTGGGATACGAAAAATTGCTCTGTTTCTCCTCTGTTCGAGAGAGTAATTAGCGTTTTTATGGAGCACATAAACTGTATACAAATCAAATACATTTTTATTACCATAAAAATGGGGGGGAATCTTTCTTTTTTTTCTTTCCTTCTCAAAACATCTCCCGCAAACGTTTGGCACCACTTGCCAGAAAGCCACTTAAAATGCAGCTTTTGAGACGGCCAGCTCCAGCCAGCCCTGCTGTGGGCACGAGGGCTATTAGCCAGCAGCAGCCCCTTCCCCCCAAATGCCTTTTCAGCTGTGGGCAGTGGGGCTGCGTGGGTAGATACAATGGCTGTGCTCTGCTTCACCAAAAACCTTGCCTAAGGAGGTGCCATGTTTTTACGGGCTGTTGGTTCCTGTTTTTCATCAACAGGTTACTTCTCCCTCTACCCCGGCTTTGGAGATGACTTGAGTTAGATTGTGCGTGGGGTGAAAATGACCGTGAAGCGGTGTAATATTCTGTTCTTCCACATTTTTGGGTAGATACAATGGCTGTGCTCTGCTTCACCAAAAACCTTGCCTAAGGAGGTGCCATGTTTTTACGGGCTGTTGGTTCCTGTTTTTCATCAACAGGTTACTTCTCCCTCTACCCCGGCTTTGGAGATGACTTGAGTTAGATTGTGCGTGGGGTGAAAATGACCGTGAAGCGGTGTAATATTCTGTTCTTCCACATTTTTGTGATTGTGGTCAATCCCACGCAGCCTCTTTCGGTGCTCCCACTCCTTCCCCCTATCCTCCCACTGTCCCTCTTCCCTTCTTCCAGCACCATTCGCTGTCTCCAGCCCAGGTTTGCACATCACAGCGTCTGCAGAGCCGGAGGAGCTCCCAGGACGCTGGATAGAGGTGGTGCCAAGAGCAGAGGGTGGCCTGTGACAGCAGTTTGGGGTGGCCTGAAGCCATCTGAGGATGCAGGACGACACCACCGGGCCACTTTGCCTAATCAACTCCTCATGGGGACACATGGATGTGATAAGAGATGTTGCTGGTGGCAACAGCTGCAAGTCCCCAACCTGAGTGGACACTGTGGAGCTCATCCCTTGTGCTCCTTCCCTCACCCTCAGACCTTCCCCGGGCTGCACAGCCTGCGGCACGATGCGCAGAGCCGGCTGCTCGCCCCGTCCATGCTGCCCTGCGCACGGACGGGACAGCAGCCAGCCCTGCTCCTGCACCCAGATGCCTACGGGCAGACCGGAGAGAAGCACCCGGCTGCGTTTCCCAGCTGAGGCCTGTGAGCAATCGCCGGACGATAAATGACTTTCAGCTGGACTGCATTAGCCATGGGTGGTGCTGCCCGGAGAGATGGCTTCAGGGAGCAGCAGCTCTATTTAAGGCAGCCTCTGCCAGCTGCCTCTGGGCTATCAGTGGTGGGGGCAGCTGTGCCAAGCTGGGATCTTGGGGGTTCTCCTGTGGGCTGAGGTCCCTGGGAGAGCCGTGCCTGTGCTGGAAAAGCCTTCCTGACTGTAAGTGCAAGGGTTCACCCACCTTCCCTCCCCCACCTCTCCTCTGTTCTTCATTCCACAGGAAAGCAATCATAGTATCAAGTGTTTCCTAATAACTTTTTAGGTTGATGACTAACTTTTCAGCCATGCTGAATGAAGGGTAACAGTCGATATTAAGCCCTGCTATGAAATAGGTGTCCAAGTGAGAAAAGCGTCGGGGAAGCTGTGCAGGAGAGAGAGGCTTTTGAAATATCCCAGTTTCAGGAAAACCTCTGTTCAGAGCTTCTGTGCCCAGGAGGCTGAAACCAATCCATTGCCAGGTAGAAACCCATAAGAAAATGAGTTTTGGTGGAGTTAATATTTGTGGCCTTGCCTTGCCGGCTATGGGAGGGAGACCTAAGCAGTTTTCTCTTAAAACCCTCATCCTACCCTGGGGAAGGATATTAGATTTCAATCTAGGCTTTGCAGACGGGCCCCAAATGAACTGGAGGGCTTGTGAAAAACGCGAGAGAGTCAGATGTGGGTTTGGATCCCAAAATTCCCGTTCCTAACGAGGAGCCATCTGAGTGCCGCTTCGGAGGCTTTCAGCCCTGAATTGCTAGACACTGCCTGCGGTGTCCTGTTTGTGGTGCGTTGTGGGCTCCCAGGCACTTTGGGCACAACAAGCTTGAGCTTTGGGCTTACGGTCCCCATTTGGGGGGACCGTAAGCTCCAGGCAGACCTGTGCTGTGCCTTCCCCGCTCTCCAGCTGCGGTCTTCCATGAAAATTTAGGACTGGGGTGGAGTGAGCAGGAACAGGATGAAATCGCCTTTTTGTGTAAATCGGGTGATGCGCTGTATAAAATGCAGGTCTAGGTTTTGAACCTAGAATTTTCTTTAATAACAAACCAGGGTCAATGAATATAAAGCCCCATGCAGAGCCTTTTACCGTGTTAGTCATAGCTTGAATCCTTTATGTTCCCTCTTCTAATGGTAAGTATTATCCAGCATGCCTTGTTACAGTGTGGTGTTTGGGGGGTGTGGAAGTTAGTAACGATGGTGCCTGAATGCTGTTCCAGAGATCGCTGCTACAATTCACAGCAGATAATAGGAGCCACAGCCAGACAGATAATAGAACTGACCGAGATCCATTTATTGCTAAGAGACTGTCTGAATATTTGTACATAGCCCGAGCCACTCCACCCTCCTTCATCACATTTCCCAGGAAAGAGCGCGGGGGAAAAAACCAAAACAAAACACAAGTAGGGCAGAATGGTGAGAAAGGGAGAGATTTGCAGACTCCAATGCATTCGTAGCTTTTTTATGGCCCTAGTCATAACTGAGCCAGAACGGTGTATATTGCTGGTGTGTTTACTGCCTGCCTGTACAAGTAGAGTTGTGGGATGACCATGAGAAGCAAGTGGTCGCCTGGGATGGGAGCTGACCCCAGCCTGTCTGAAGCCCAAGCTGACATCTGATCACAAAGCCCTCTTCCCTTGCAGGTAAATCAGCAGTGTGATGGAAGGTTTCAGTGATGGGCTGCAGGCAAAGCGGGGATAATGGAAGTAGCTGGGCTAGGAAAGCTTGACCTAATTCAGAGCAGCATAGTTCATTGCCACTTGAAATTTTTTTGGTTTTCACATGCTTGTTAAGCTGCTTAGGCCTTCCAGAAGCTGGCTGGGGAGGTAATTTGTGTGCCAAAATGTATATCTGTCATTGAAGTTACTTGGGGGTTTTGGTGTTTGACTGACCCTCCACTCACCCTTCCCTGTCTGAGAAGCGTTGGCAGTTTTTAAGGAGCAGAAAAAGTTGGGGATTTTTTTCTTGCTTCCCAGAGAATATTCTAATGTGGTGTTTGTGTGTGTAGATAGTAAAACACCTGTAGTTTCTATTCCTGATGGTTGCACCTTGTCTTTCAAGGGGTCCCATGGCTGTGCTAGTCCCTCTCTTATGCCTGGTGCTGGCTCTGCCTGTTCAGTGTTGGCTGTTTCTAGGATATTCTTGCAGCAAGGAACAGGCAATGGCAAAGTCCAAGCCAGCAACAAGAGCGTTACTGATGATGCCACCTCTCCCTACTCTTTTTTAAGGTGGTGGAGGGTAGGGAAGTTATGCTGTAGAGCTCCCAACTCTGGAGAAGGATCATGGTTTAGTAGGTTGAGGAGACCATCTTTGGTGTAGTTAAGTGGTGGTCACTACCGACTCCTCGCAGCAAGTCTGGCCATGCTAATGGAGGCCCTGATGGAAGTGGACAACGTGCTGTGAGATAGCTCCCTGCCTGCTGAGCAATAACTGGTTGTCCTCTCCAACTGGCTTGGTTTCCTCGCCCCCTCTGTCAGCACATGTTTGGAATCTGCCAGTAAGTAAATCCAGCCTTGCCCCCACCTTACAAAGCTTTGAAACGTTTTGTTCGTAGTGCTGAGCGCATGTCTGGGAGCCCATGATCTGAGGCACTCATGGCTCCCAGATGTTAGAGCTGCTCAGCTGGTGCGGAGTCCTTGCCAAGCCAGTCTTCTGTGACCGTTTATTTTTATGCTCCACTTTTTTTTTCCCCCTCATCCCAGAGGTGCTAAGACCTTTTCTTTACTGAACAGACAGTTCATTAGCAGGGCTTCTTTTTTCTGTGGTCCTTGGAGGTCACTGAGTTTGTTCTGTTGAGCAGTAATCTAGGTTAGGCTTGTTCTAAGGAGGAAAAAGTTAACTCTCTTCTGATGCACAAACATGTTCAGGTGCAAGTCTGTTTTCACCCCCAGATCTGCATCATGTGCTGTCAGTTGGTGATAGCAACCATGCAGCAAAGGGGATAAGGGCTTTGATTGCAAACAAGGGCTCCTGGGCTCTGTTCTTGGCCTTGAACTGGTGTGTGACATCGGGGAACTTGTGTTACTGTTCTCTGTCGTTGGGACTGTGAGCTACTTTGGGCAGGGGCCACCCCTGTGTGCTTGAGAGTGACTGGTTAGGGCTGACAGATGCTGCATGTGATGGAGTGACAAGAGCTTTTACCTGCACCTCTCTGAATGGGGAAATGTATGTGGGCAGTGGCAAAGCAAGCAGCTGGGTGCTCACTCCTTCCTGGGTACAGCAGATACACAATGCTGAGGAGTCCCAACCTCTCCTGTGCTACTCTAATAAGGGTGCCAGATGCAAGACCAGAAATTAGAAATCTCCATTATAGGCTGCTTCTCCCACCCATCCCTTCTTTCACATTGTCTTTGGAGACCAGAGATCTGTAATACAAGGTATTGCACAGATCTGTAGCATGGGTCTGCAAAATTCACAGTATCTTGAGTAGATTGATGAAGGCATGTTGTTTTCCAGCTGGTTGGAAGAGATCTTTGTCTTGGAGAGCCTTTTCTCTTCTGAGACTTCCCCTGGGAGGTTATGTGGAATAAAGCTTCTTCTAGCAGCAAATACTGATCTTGAAGCATTTCCTGAAGCTTTTGTGGAAGGAGGAGGGATGGGATTTCTCTTCTATGCAGAAATTAAAACCAGCATTTTATGACCCCTTGGTTGGCCCTTTCAGCTGAAAGATCCCACCAATGGTTTGGGAAGACAGTGCTTGCTTTTTTTTTTTTGCAGATGGTGTAGGAAGGGCCACTTCAGAGCAACAGGGTAGATGCTAAGAAAACTGGACTCACTCTGATATTAAGAAATAAGTTCATCACAAAAGACACAGGTAAATTCCAGGCTAGATTTGGACTTTTCTAAGATGTTCTGTTACTCTAACTGAAATCTATAGTTTTGGTAGTGGACATTCCCTGACTTCAAGATCAATTTATTACATTCCTTCACATACGGTTTGGCTCACGTATCAAAAGTCCTTTAGAGTTCTCACAACTCTTAATTTTAGGTTGAACAGGCATATATGTTAAGGGAAAAGGAATGTCTTGAACTGTTCTCAAAAACAATGACTATATAGTTTAAATATAAATTCTTTTCCCCAAAGTGATATCCCAAAGGAATGAGTTCTAGCAACTCCAGCATTGATGCTGTGCATGACAAAGTATTAGTAAGATGTTTTTCAAAGGCTGTACTGAGGCTCTCTGGAGATTAGCCCTTTCCTCACCATCTTTCAGATCGATGGTGGCCAAAATTTTTCCATACTAGGAGCTGGTCAGTGGTCAGTCTTCACCACAGTGTCTGCATGAAATTACTGTGACTACTGCTCCCAAATCACTGAGGCATTTTGGAAATGTTACTGTTAGGCACTTAAATCTAGGTTCAGGAGAAGTTTTAAGGGAAGAAAAAAAGAACAAATCTATTTTCTTTGAAGTTTAAGAGCTGGCAGAGATTGAGTTTGCCTAACACTTGGATGGCTGGAGTTTAGACACTGCTTTCCTAGTAGCCAGGAAGACCTGAGCTCTAATTGCAGCTGTGGACCACAGGCAAATCCTTGTGCCTTGCTTTGTCCCTTGCAGAGTGGGTGAATTGTTTCTTAGAAACGCAGCTGGTCCGTCCTGCATGTTGGGACTGTCACGATATTTGTATCCTACCTGCTCCTGCAGTGATCCTCTTTCATCAGGTTCTGAGTTCCTCAAAGAAACAAGGCAGAGGAAGGGTGCTGGGGTAAGTGAAGGGCATCTTCTCATATGGTTCTTCAGTTCAACCCTGAAGCAGGGGTTGAAATGAACACAAGTCTTGATGCAGATTAGGTTTCCTGACAAAATTTGAGTGTGTCACAACATAGAGTGATTTCTTTTTTTAACACTGATAGACATGCTTAAATCCTTCTTCATGCATGAGATCTTTTCTTGAATCATACTTTGTCTCTGCTCACCCTGTACAGGCAATGTATGCTGGTACAAGAGCAAAGTGAGAGTGTATCCGCATCACCCATAACAAATACAAAACTAGGACAAAATCCTGGTTGAAATCCAAGACCTGAGCATGAACTTGCCTGCAGAGATGATCCAAAATGCTGTGTAAAATATGGCTGCCTGGAGAAGTTAGACATGACCACCCAGGAACTCCCTTGGGTTTTATGCCCAAATTCCTAACTACAAAGCTTTTTACTTGCATTGTCTACCAAATACGTCTGTAGTTCAAAACTGAAGTATCTGAAATTTATCTCCTCTAATTTTGTTGGCGTGAAAGTAGGGATCTGTGTTCCTTTTGTGCTAGACCTGACAAATGTCTCAAATGTGAAGAATAAACAGAAAGTTATAGTGAGGCATGTATGATGATTTCCAAACATCATTGTGCTTTGCCTTCTGCCATCAATATAATAGCTATAAACTAGTACTTAGGCTATAACAAATTAATTTGAATTTGTACCTTCATACATCTGCAATGATACATAGCGTCAGTGTATGAGGAAATAAGGCCTATGGCCACTCCTCCACTCTGGTGTTACAGGCTTAGTGGACAGTTGAGCAACACTTTAGGAAGTTTTTTATCTCTTCTGCCTGTCCATTTAGATCAAGCCCAAGACAGTAGACTGAAAGCTGCCACTGTCCAGGGAGCTGTGCAAGGGAAGCTGGGGAGTGTGATGTCTTATGAGTGAACAGCAAGAAAAATAGTTTATTGATCAAAGCCTGCCTGAGTGGTCCCATGGTGGAACCCTCTTGTGTATC
This sequence comes from Phaethon lepturus, assembly GCF_000687285.1. NCBI lineage: Eukaryota > Metazoa > Chordata > Aves > Phaethontiformes > Phaethontidae > Phaethon > Phaethon lepturus. Next base: position 18,839 of record NW_010545672.1, read on the forward strand.
TGTGCTCTGAGGTTGTGCAACAGGATCTAGTGTGACCCACTGAGCTGCTTGTACCCAGCCTCTGGTCTGGTTGAGGTTTGTTCCTCATTATGGCCTCCAGTTTTCAGCTCTGACTGGTCTGCGCACTGGATCTCTTTATACTGGAAGAGGCAACCATAATTGTCCTGAACTTACAGCGCAGTCAGAACCTACAGCACAGTGAAGCTGTTAACACCTACCTCTAAAGGACAGATAACTTTTACTGTATCCTACCTTCAGCCTCTGCTTCAAATCTGGACTAGGTTATTTGGATTGCTGTAGTATGGGAGATATCTTACAGAGGATTTGGATGAATCTTATTGATTACTGTGTGCAGCTCCAAGTAATAATAAGTATTGCCTGTAACTGTACAGATTAAAAGGAAAGATCACAGCCTTTTGCCTAAAAATACAATTTACTGCCCAGTTTGTCAGGCCAGGAAAAGATTTCATGATCTTGGGAACGAGGTCTAGAACTTAACTTTGTCTCGCTGCTGCTGCTGTTAGGGAAGGACAGGTTTAACAGACCATTGCTCTTGTCTGTTTGATACTTCTGGCTTCATATGTCTCCCCAGAGAGTGAATTTCAGCTTTGGTCCTCATCTGAAAAACTACAGTGAGGTTCTCTTATTACAAGCTTTGAGATTGATCAGCTACAAACTATAAAGCAAGCCCAGGCCAAGGAAAATCAGAAGGCTGCTAGCCAGGAAATATTCCTGGATAGGAAAGGAACTTTCCAGAGCATAGCTTCAGATCCTCAGCTTGCATTAATGGACCTGGTTCCATGTTTTGGAGAACTGCATGCTTGAAAATAACCTCAAGTGTAAAGGAGAGAAAGAATTTAGTCATGGTAGCTTAAATTCTCTTCTTTTGAACCATGTGAAATGTCAGGAGAACAGGAAGCTCTCCTGGGGGTAATCCCATCTGAGACTCTAGTTGCCTCTAAATTAACTAAGTCCCCAAGTAGTCTGATACCACAGGATGCAGATGTTTTAGTTCTGGCAAGTAACTTGAAACTGCAGGCCAAGATTATGCTAAAATTTTCTTTTTCATGCACATTGCTCTTTTTAAAAAAAAAGTTAAATGCTCATTCAGACTATAAGCCTTGTTTAGAAATGTGAACGGGTGTATGTTCTCCTGCTGGCTTGGTAATTTGGTAGATGTTAACACAATGTAAATACAGTACAAATAGTTTGGCATGGTGTTTATAAGGGCATATGGGAACTATCATTTTTATGCAATCTAGTACTGGGTTTAGTGCTTCTGAAGGGCTGCTTTTTTGATTGTGTATGAGCTAGACTATAGTGGGCATGAATTATGAAGAGGAGCAAAATGTGCATGTCTTATAAACATGGCAACATTGAAAGACCCAGATAGATGAGTAAATGCTGTTCAAAGCCAATACAAAAAAGAGCTAATCTAAGGTCAGATGGCAAAATTTTTGAAATGCAGGACTGAGTGTTTCTCCTCCTGTTCACAGGAAGATTTGAGCACATGTGCTCCGGCATGCCATAGGGAGAACAATCATTGAGACTGCTTGTTGGTCTAGACCTGTTCTGGCCCAGAAGAGC
>NW_010545672.1:20456-25017 GCF_000687285.1 Phaethon lepturus
CAGAACCCGCAATGAGCTTGCGTGTTAACTACTACTGATTCGCTTGTGCAGCAGAAATGTTGGATGTCTGTTGCCAGCTGAGAAAAAAAAAACCCAAAACAAAAACCCAAAACAAAAACCCTAGGAATGTGAGTATGAAATGCACTCTCTGAATCAATGAATCCAAGTTGCCACAATCTTAATTTACTGCATATGGGATGTTTAGACCAGCAGGGTCTTCCCGACCTTTGCTAATATAACATCTTGCAGAGCATCTCTCTGCATCCCATGACAAAAGATGAGTGTATGTATGCAAGGCAGAATGCCAGCAAAGGCTTCCCAGTGCTGCTGTGAGGGTGTTTGCCAGGAGAGAATGGCTAGATGACACTGAGGATGTACCAGGCCCCAAACTGCAGGGGGAAAAAAGATGAGCAAAAGTTATTTACATAATGGTTGCTGCAATCTCACTTGGAGGAGATTCCTTCCTGTCCCCAAATCTGGCAATTGCTCTAACGATGCATGGGTGGGGGAAAACAAACCAACTGACCATGTGGGAGGCTTCTCGGTGCTGGGAGGAATCCTGCCCATGCCCCCCGCAGCTCATCTGCACCAAAGGTTGAGCTCTGCTCCTTCTGTCCAAGGTGAAATACTTTGGGTGCCCAAGCTCATGGGTCAGAAGGAGAAAAACATCTTCTCTCGTGGCCCATACCGCAGTTGGAACCAGCCAGAAAAGCCCATTATTCTGTCTTTTGCCTGCAAGGGACAAGAGAGCATCATTAGGAAGGGTGACAACACAGGGTTTTCATTAGGCAAAAGGAAGGCTTCAGCTAAGCCAAGTTACTTTCATTGCTAAGGAGGCTTCATGGCACTCTACTTCTCGGGTGTGGGCTCAGTCCCCCCATTGAGACTTGTTTATTCCAGAGCTCAGTAGGTTTCTGGGAAGTGCTGTAATAGCTGGGAGGAGATCCCATGGAGAGGGTGGATTCTCTTGGACACATGCTGTTTAACAATGCCACTGTCTGCAGAGGAACAGAAAATAAACAATGCAAAATCCCTGCCGTAAACCATGCAGTGTGCACAAACACCAGAATATGAATAGCCTCTCAGAAGGCAGTTAGTGCCAAGCAGCTTTGCTGCTATTGTTTATTGTGGCAGAGGAACTAGAACCAGCTCTTCAAAACAGGCCAATATTGCCCATTCATAATGGGTTAATGGTTTCTGCAACTGAAACTGAAGTATAATGGTTCCTGGTGAAATGGGGGAAACATCTGTAGAAAGCAAGTTTGGAAGCAGTAAAAACTGCAATGAATTAATTTCATTTTATTCAGAGATCTCAGGCAGGGAGAGCTAAGGGCCCTGTTTGAATAGCTGTTGGAATTCCATGCAATAAAAGCTGAGGGATTGTCTCTGAGGACTGATCATCTAAGCACCATGCAAAAGAAGCAGGTGAAAGCAGTCAGATGGGTGGGAGCAGGGTGCAGCTCGGGTGGCTCTGAGGGTGTCACTGAGTAGTGTAAGTGGCTCTGCAGAGTAAATCCGATGGGGGTGAGAACATAACATCAGTGCTATTATGCATTTCCAGGGGTGTTTTACTTTGGATTAGCTCTGCTTTGCAGGACCAGTCCTTAGGACTGGATGCTGGTAGTTGGAGTGCGTTTGGTGTGCTCTGGTATGTCTCTTCAGTCTAGCTTCACCTGAAAGGAGTCCAGGTTGCATCCTCCAAGATCACCGTGTGATATGAACCAAAGTGCAGTAAGTGTGGACAACTGGGAGATCTGCTTCTAATTTATCTGAATTCAAATGCTTGTGTAGATATGCTGTAGGCATGCTAGCGTATGTCTGAAGACACGCTCCTGGAGCATGCTGGCTGCATATCTGTAAAGCCCAAGAGCATGTTGTTTGGGCTGAGAGGGTGGAGGGTGCCTTGATCCTGCCAATTGTCTCTTGTGTGATTATTCTCTGCATGTAGGTCAGTTGCGAGAAGATGGTTTTACTCTTCCATCCACAAGTTGTGGGCAACCTGTGGGGAATCTGTGGTTTTTGGAAAGCAGCTCCCGGAGTCTTTGACGTGGCCACTGAGACTTACATGTGGACTCTGGGGGAGGATTCCAGCTCTTTAGTGGTGGGCCTGTGCATACTCAGTGCCTAGGTGGTGGTGACTCTCACTTACCCTATACTCATCCATCCCGACCATTTGCCACGTCGCTTCATGCCGAGAGGAGAGAAGCAACTGCTGTGTCTTTCTAAGTGAATTGGAGACAAGGGCTTTCACCAGAGGAGCCAAGTCAAGTCACTCTCAAACAAGGTAACCTATGCTAACTGCAGTGGAAAACAGAGCAGCTTGTGCTGGGCTGCTGTGTAGGGATCCTGAATCCCTGAGTAGGGATTCAGCAGAGCAGGTGAGTTCCAGAAGGGCTCTGGAAAAAATAGAAGATGCTCAGAGGGAACAGTGTCTTCTGCACTTGGGGATAGTTTCTAGGTGTGGGATTTTTTGGTGATGCATTTTGGGAGCTGCTGGAGGGGGCAGGGAGCAGTGCAATTGTGAACCCTGTTTTCTATTCACGAATGCATCCTGTAGTGAAGACCAAGTCTATCTGCTCTCTTCTTTTTTTTTGGGTGGGTTTTTTTTGTTTTTCTCCTAATATGTAAGACCCACCTAGGGTCGTATATGAAGGAGACATGGATGGTATGTGATTGGAGAGACGCTGCAATCAGCAGCTGGCTCTCCAGCAGAGTTTTGGGTACTTGGAGCATTCCCAGCTGCAGCATCTCCTGTTCCAGCTCTGGGCTGGTGCAGCTGAGCACAGCGCAGGGTAAGTGGTGTGTCTAGGACAAAGAGTTGGATGGAGCCTTGGTGTTGTGTGGTACTTATGCAAGATGGACATTCAACACCTCCTACCCCAGCTTACTGACATGTTCAGCAAAGAATAGCCACTAAGGGGACACTCAGAGGTGAGTGAAACAAGGTGCTTTCCCTAACAGCAGCAATGTAGACCAGCCCTTCTGCATCAGTGAGTAGCGCAGTGACTTCCAGCAGATATCCAGCAGGGCTGGGTTCTAAACTTGGCTACAAGAAGCTCTCAAAGCTTAGTGCTACACTAAGAGCTCTTCTGCTCCTCCCTAGCAGCAGGCACTGTAATGATTAAAGCTCTGAGAGTGATATAAAAGCCTGCTGCTGCAGGTGATTGGAGCCATTCCTTATCTAAGACATTTACAACCTGGTGCAGGGTTACACTTCTGCCAGTGAGTCCCAGTGAGCATTATCCCAAGGCATGTGAATGCCATCCAGGGTTCATGCCATTCCTGTCAAACCATGTCTGTATTGGCTCCATTGCAAACTAAGTCGTGAAATGAAAAGAGCAAGAATCATGAGGATCCTTTTGGACCTGACCTGCAAGCATGGGAATAGATTCTTTTTGGTCTGCAAGCTCTCCAGCAATGAAGAAAGCACATACCAGCCTGAAAATAGCTTGTCTCAACTCCTAGGTCTTGCTAGAGCGCAGACTAATACCGCTTGCCTCGCTGCAGTTGTGCTCTGAACTTGCTACCAAGGTCAACCATCCATGTATTTCATGAAAGCCATGGTAAGCCAGAGCAATATACCTTTGCAATCATGCTAGACAAGCTTTAGAAAGATCAAGAACTAAAGAAGTCTGGATGGACAAGAGAATCCAAAATCCTTGAAGTATTATTTGGCCTTACAGAACAGACCAAATTCTAGTTATTTTAGGAGTAGATATTTCTAATTTATTCTTTTAGATACCCCTTCACTGAGTTATTAAGCAGGCCTGACAGTGTGCTGCACAGAATACCTTGCAGAATTAGGGAAATTTTATCTCTTAAACACCAGGGTGGTAAGACATATGGAGGCTAAAATCCACATCCTCAAAGGAATGTAGATTTGTAATTTGCACTGGAAACTGGTGGAGATAGCAGGATTTCCCTAGGGTTAGGGTTAAGCTGATTGACTTTTCTGGTATATAGGCATGTAATTGATTATCTTGGAGGCTCTGGGTCTAAGCGCTTTCCTTAGATCATGTCTGTAGGGGAGGATGGAAATGAGCCGGTGTCTCCTGAGCCACAGTCTTCCCTTGTCTGAGTCACTGCTGCTGCCCATGATGGTGTTTCTTACCCTTGCTTCTGAATCAGCTGACTGAAGCTTTGTGGGAGCCAGGTGGGAAAATGCTCTGACTTTGGTAAAGTTGTTACAGGCCTCTCCTTTCAGATGCAGAACGCCAGACCCTTCTCTTGTTTCCTGTTATAGCTTCCTTCTCAGCTGTGCAGTTTGGAGACCCTGGGCTGGCCTTGCCTCTCCTTGCCTCACCTCTCACAAACAGCCACGAATTTTCAAGAAGAGTCCTGGCTGGCTCTGCCAGCACTCGTTAATTTTGCCTTTCCTCCTTGCAAGCCACACCGAAGCAGCGCTTTGCTATTCTCTGGGAGAGGGGGCGGGGGGGAATAATAAAAAGTAGGTCATGGTGTCACGTAAGGCAGCCGAGCGCTAACATGGAGCCAGAAGAGCGGAGCAAAAAGAAAAACTGCCGGACTGGAGACGATGAGGGCCCAGCTGTGCGGGGTAACC
>NW_010545673.1:0-1402 GCF_000687285.1 Phaethon lepturus
TATATAATTCAGATGCTGGTAACACGAGGCGTGCATGTTAGGAGGAGGTATCCCCCATGTATCCGGTGCTGTAATAAAAATGTCTACTTAATAACACTTTGATGTTATTAAGTTTGAATTTCTTAAGTTTGGATTTCTTTGAATCTTAATGATCTACGCCAGTTGCTGGAACGGGCATGAGATGATGGACAAAGGACTTCAATCACCATGACGCAGAAGAGATACATCGTGTTTTGGACAGACTGAAGAAAGATGGAGAACGTAGCTGGTGGGAAGCCCTCCTCAGATGGTCACCCACAGCAACCAGCATTCTTAATCTCATGCTATATCCTGTTGTGATCTTATAGTCACTAACATGTTCATGTTTATTGCTTATAATCATATTGTACTTTAAGGTTTGGCTCATAATGAAGCTAATACCTCTAATGCAATCACCCAGGGTGGCATGCTCAGGACAGAGGAAAATAAGCTCCTCAGACCTAAAAGCTTCCCTATGAAGAATAGAATAAATTTCCAACAAGACATATGGCAATGGGAAGGAACCAAAGAGCAATTCTGGAAAATTCTGAAGCCTCCTAAGGATGGGGACTTTAGAAGGAAAATATCTAAGTGAGACTTATTTGAAATATTAATTATTTCTCTAAGTCTCAAAGGGGAGAATCTGTTGAAGGTATGTGAGGAATGAAGCCGTGGGTATTGTTTAGTGTCTGTGAGCAGTTAACAAGGCACAACCTTGAGGGAAGGAACATGATAATCACAAAAGGAACACAACTACTGAACCTTGAGTGAACTATCCTAATTAACATCTAATTAACATATAATTGGCATAATAGAAACCTGGCCCTGGGTGGGGAAAGCCTCCTCCTCATAAAAGCCCCTTCCTCACTGAGCATGCCATGAGATGAGCCATTCAAAAATGCAGATTTAGACTTATTTACAGATGGCAGCAGCTTTATATGGAATGGAGAAAGAAAAGCTGGATATGCAGTGGTTACCTTATGCGAGGAAATAGAGTCCAGACCTTTACCCCTTAATACCTCGGCACACAAAGCTGAAATACTTGCTCTTACAAGGGCACTAGAAATTGGAAAAAAATCTAAGATTCAATATATATACAGACTCCAGGTACGCCTTTAGAGTTGTACACACTCATGGAGCTATTTGAAAGGAATGTGGACTACTAAATTCAAAACAGAATGATACATTTACGTACTTTCTGGAAGGTTATTGATTACATGATTAGTTTAACTTTTAAAGATTTCTTTAACCTAACAACTGTGTGATTATGTTTAACAGCCTACTCTCATAGTCCTTAGGCTATACTTGCCTCAATGCTATCATTTCAGCTATGTGTACATAGTTAATCACAAGGAAATGCGTGCCTGTAGAACCAAGAGGCCTC
>NW_010545674.1:0-7796 GCF_000687285.1 Phaethon lepturus
GCCCTAGAAAGCGCCCGGCGTGGCCCAGCCCCGGGAGGAGCCCGCCGCTGCGGGCCCCGGCTGCCGCAGAGAGGTTTTAGGGAAAGCTCCGTGGCCAGGCCAGGCCGTACGTACAGAGGCGTGTGTAGGTAGGTGTGCCTGCAGGAGCCGGCCGTGGTAGTTGTTGTCCAAGAAATGTGACAGCCTGTGCAAAATATGTTCCCGCTGCGGTTTGTATCTCCCTTCTGCGTCTTGCCGAGTGCTTAAATTCCCTTTGGCACATTAGCAGGGCTGTTGAGGTACTTTGCACTTTGTTTCGTAAGTGAATAAGTGCTTTTCTTTCTTTGTGTATTGAGTTGCTATTGAATTGCTTCCCATATTTTTATTTCATACAAACTGAACAATTGTGGCCCCTCTATTTTATTTATAAAGGTTCAGTGTATCTTTGCCTGCCTACATCAATCTGCAAGGGAGTTGCAGAAAAGCCTCATGTTCATCGAGCCGTGAGTCACAACCAATTTTTAAAGCTGTTATAACAAAAAAAAAAAGTGTTTGCTTTTTTTTTCACAAGTAACTTTAAAAGTGTAGCTTAGAAAGAAAAAAAAAATAAAAAAAAAACATTTTCAGTAGACACAACATTATTCCTGGATGCTTGCGAATCCTAAACTATATTCATACTTTAGTATTACACATACCTGTGTCATATACACAGATGAGCTTTAAAATTGTCACATACCATTACCACTTTGCCTTTACTTTTATGTATCATTCCCCTGACTTCCTTACTGCAGGTGTGGGCAAGAAAACTTTTCCTTTAAAACTTTTCAACAGTGGGCATAAAATTCTGCAGCTGAGGTCTTGAAGAATGCAGATGGGTATAGTATATGTTGGAGCTCGCAGTGTGTATTGACTAACTTTGTTTCTTTTTTATTTTTTATTTTTTTGCTTTTCTGATATTGTCTTGTTTTAAGTGGCTCCTGAGTGTAAAATGTCTTCTGAGGGTGGGACATGGGTGGGAAGCACGCTTCGTGTTCCAGGCCGAGACCTACACGATTCATCTTTGCATGGCCTTGGAAAGCACACTGCATATTTGGTTTTCAAACCAAATGGACCGATGTCTTGATTATCAGATGAGCAAATAGCAATTGCCTATAAAAACTGTCAGCACAGCCCTGTTTTGTGATTCATGGCCCTCCGATAACGTGGGTTTTGGTATCTCCTGCCCCTTCCTCACAGTAAAAAACGGGGGGTGGAAGAAATAAAAGGTTTTGGCTGTGAGCCAGACTGTCTGTCTCCTTTTTTCATTTTTGGCTGTACTGTCTCTTTATATGGATGACAGGCCTTGGACGTTACTTGGCTTGCCAACACTGTGTTTAACATGGTGTACTGGATGAATAAATGCTAAAATAGTGTTTGTTGCCAATTATAAATGTTCCAGAATATCCTGTTACCCTCTAAGCTTTTTTTTCGAGTAATTTTGGGGAGCAGGAACACCAAGTATTTTAATCTGCATATTGAGGCGAAATGATCATACCGATGTCTTTGTTCTCTTATCGGTATTCTAATGTCTCCTTATTTAAAACCACAAATGAATTTCAGGGGATGAAACCAGACAAAGGGTGAAGTTTACAGACGATCGTGTTTGCAAGAGCCACCTTCTGGATTGCTGTCCTCATGATATCCTGGCCGGAACAGTAAGTATATTCTCGGTTATAAGGAATTCTGGTGAGAACAGACGTTGGTACAACTCTTCAGGGCTCATCTGTGCATCGTGGGTAACTTCTAGGAGATGCCAGACTTTCTGTGCCCAAGGAGCAGTCACAATATTAATTTTTGTTTCAGAGACTTGTGTATGGAACTGCTGAAGTCAGGAACTCTCAGAACTTGCTTGCAGTGTTGTGTTTTTTCTCACAATCCCGCATGAAGTTGCAAGATTATTTCTCTTTTAGCAGTTTGAGATGGTTAGGGCCTGAAACTTGTCCTGCGGAGGTCGCAAGACTGTAGCTAGCCTGTTGTCCTGGGTGCTTTAGTTCACCGTTGCATCTTGAGGTTGGGAAGCCTTTTTTTTTCTCACCAGCTGCAATAACCCTTAATGCTTGGAGCTTTTCAGTCTCCTCTCTCCAACCATGTGATGTTTTCCTGATGGAATGGCAGCTTTTTCGTCATTACTGGTTGGCATGCTAGTGGCAGGCTACAGCTCAGGCCGACTTTGTCTTTAGAGTTGGTTGGTTTGAGCAGTGTGTCGCTCTGCCTGACTGGTTTTTGAAACAGTTGAGTCGGCTCCTTTGCTGCTGCCCTCTGGGGACAGAGCTGGCCAGTTTTTTCAAAGGTTTAGCTCCCATGTTCTGTGTGAGAGCGAAAGGTGACATGGGCTTTTAACAGCAAGATCTTGCAAAGTATTCAATTTAGGCGCACAGATGAAAGATGCAGTCCTACTTTCGAAAGAAGATGGTGCATGTCTTTTGTGGTTGTTGCTGTATTACATACTTGCAGGATGGAGATGAATATGGATGTTTGAAATCAATCTTTACCCTCACTATTTGGCAGTAAATACTGTGGTGATTCACATTGTCCATCCACTTAGCCAGATTGTTTAAAGATACCATAGTTATTTATAGACCTTCCTGCTGTTATTTCAAGAGCTGGGTTTGACATGGGCTAGCAACAAAGGGGAGGGCTGGCACTTCTTCCTCTGTGTCGCTGCGATAGCACGACTCTGTGGCAGCACTAGCAGAAAGCTTCAGGAAAAGCTGCCTCAGCTCTGAGCAGTCAAACTTTTAGCTTCTCAGTTGCTGCTTTTGCAGGGTAGGATTGGAAGCTGAATACCAATGTATTTCTCTGTATTTATTTTTTATTAATTTGAAGCTCAGATGTATTTTCCAGTGATTGCTCCATCAGCTTCCATATCACCTCACTTCCAGTTCAGATTTTTAAAGCTGCTTAAATCACCTTCTGCCCACCTCCATCCTTTGTGCAGGTCAATGAGATTAGGGTATATTTTTTGACACAAGATTCTACAACAGGTTTTTGATGTCCAAATGGCGTTTTGAAGATGCAGGTTGCCTTCTACCTCTTCTGGCACGTTTCCAGGAAGAAGGTAGATGGTGAAGGGGTTGAACTAAGTGATGCTCATGACTGTTGGAGCTAGTGCCAAAGCACGGAGGAAATCTAAGATGTTCAGATGTATTGCGAGTCTCCTGGGACAGAGCAGCACATTGAGAAGTCTGTTTCTCTTGCTTCTGTTGTTACTTGTCTGTAATAAGTTGTCTTTTCCCTCTTGCTGTGGAGTTTGTGCTCGGAAATATCACACGGGAGCAGGAAGGAAGACCGCTTCTGTGCAGATGATCTTGCAGATCACTCAAATGATCTTGCGGTGGCCTTTAAATAGCTGTGGAGCTCCCTGCACTGCTGTCAGCAGGTTCTTGGGGGCAAGAAAAAGTATCGGTGCCACAGATCTGTGTTGAAAGAACATGTGATGTCCGGAATGGGAACAGCATTTCAGCTTGTCAGCACTACCAGCACAGAATGAAACTTAACTGGAATGTGCAGGCTTTCCTTGTGATCTCAGTCAGGTTCACGGGCATCTTAACGGTGCTTCATTAAGGGAAGAGCTGTGTGGGTGAACCAGCCTTAGCTGGATGGGGTAGCATCCATCTCTGGATGTGTATTATTGCAGAAATCAGGACCTTGGAGCTTTTTGGAAACTTCCAACAGATGCTCTGAGGTGGTTATGTTGCATCCTTCCCCTGAAGGCATTGTTACTGCTGCGTCCTTCATGTGTGCAGATATTCCTTAGTGGGAGGCTGATTGGAGACGCCTGGAAGCTGGATCGCTTGGGTAGCTGTGCTCAGTGAAATGTGGTGGAGTCCCATTCACTCACCTTCAGATGCAGAGTAAGAGAAGGAGTCCAGACTGTAAGTAAAGCTCTGGAATATTCTTGAGAGCTGCAGAAGGCATGCTGATGTTTGCTTTGTTTAGGTGGGCCAGTGTTCCTGGTCATAAGAGCCTCAGAAACTTGTCTAAACTCATCGCTAAGTAAGATACAATGCTTCTTTTCTTGGTCTCCATAGGAAAGGAGGAAAAATCTGGGAGAACACAAGTTAGTTTAATATGCCCATGTGCTGTTATTGGGAGACTTGTCACTAGATTGTTAGTGGCCTGTGCTGAGTTAGCTCTGCAGCTAATGGTAGGCATATTCCTGTCAGTTGGAGTACTGCAGCACATTCAGAGGTGGCATCAGCTGGTAATCCTCCTGAATTTTAGCTCCACCTAATAAGTGGACAGATGAGTCTGAAAGCTGCCCAGGTAGAACATAGCTTGGAAATTACATTCAGGGAATTAATTGTGTCCTTCACTGGGAGATATATGAGTGAGCTGAAATCTGTAGGTTGCAGAATTGTTTTGTGGGGGTCTGTGCTTTCCTTTTTTACTTGGGTGAAACTCTGCAGCTCTGATTATTAAAGAGCCTTCCTCATGGAAATAGACTTTCTCGTGATAGCAGTTTAGTGGAGATCATAAGAGATACCGCAGAATCTGGATTGCTCAGCAAATATGAGCAGGACTAATTATCAGTGACATCTAAATGTATTAAACCTTTGTGTGTATGGGGGGTTAAGTCTCTACTCAGGCTGTACTGGTTACCTGTCTCAATACCTGTATTACAAACCAGCCATGGCACACCATTGACTGGAGCAAATCACCATCTCTGCTGGAAAGGGTGAGTATTTGATGACAGGCCTCCCTGAGACGAGAGGATTCTTTGAGACAGAAGGGCTAGTGGTCTTACCTGAAGTGACCAATACCTGTGAAAATCTCCATGCATCTAGACCATCTCCAAGGATGTGGAGGAAGACTTGAGGTTTGTATGCCAGTGAGACCTGAAAGTTCTCCCTCAGAGGAAAAGGTTGAGACATTCGTTGTCTTTTAATGAATAGGGAGAGGAATACAGAGCATACTGTCGGCTCTTATGAAGTTGTGGGTTGGAGCCCCTTCTCTGGAGTGGAGCTAGTGGCTCAGCTTGCAAGAAGAGTTCAGATAAGAATACTTATGATCTGTGACAATCGCATCCAAATTTTTTCCCTATGTTGGAAAAGGATCTCAGCAGAATGATCATAAGAATAAAAAATTTAAGCCACATCTTGGAAAGATATTTTTGTGGTAAAATAACAGTAGCTCACTAGCATTCTTTGAAGAGACTTGCCTGAAGGTGGATGTGATTAAGCTCGGAAAGTACTGGAATGCTTTTTTTCATAGGCATTAAATTTCTACCGTTAGAGATCTCAGCAGGGCTATTCCTGGATACAGTGTCTGTTTTTGTAGCTTGCTGCCTGTGGCCTCCTCTACCTGCTAAATCTGAGCAAAATGAGGTAAATAGTGGCAAATCATCTGGAATTGTTTGCTTTCTTTAAAAAGGAAAAGCTAATGACACAGGTAACTGCTGAAAACTTGAGCATTACCTGGTGGAGCTTACTTTAGTTGCTTTGCTTCATTCAAAACACTTCTATTACTGCTGTCCAAGTGCATCGCTTCACGTAGGTGTTGCTGGCACCCCCAGCTCTAGTTTGTGATGTTCTGCAGGGGTTCTGTGTTCATCCCAAATTAGCCGCATTTAGGGTTTTTTCTGCAGTTCAGCAAGCTGACACCTGTTGTGCATGTTTAGGTTTGTGCTTCTTGGGACTGGTGGTGCTGACTGGGAGAGAAGAGGATGGTTGACTGGGGTACTCGTTCAGGCGAGGACATGTACCTTGCCATTTGTACTGTGGCTCTCACTTAGGCCTTTTATTATTTTGGCTTTCTTTTTCTTTTTTAAGAATAAGAGAAATGTTCTCTGTTACATATTGATAATGTCAAAATGCAATTTCCATGCTTTGAGAGCATAATTAACTTTGGTTCATGTGGTTGTTAACTCCTAGGATGGGGAAAAATAACATTTAAATAGCATTGACTGCAGTGGGAATGAAGGGCAGCATGCAAGTCAGAGCTTTCTGGGAAGGGAGATGCTGTCAAGAAGCCTCTCATTAGATGGGCTTATGTATAGGATTAGCTTTGCTGGGCAGGCTTTAAAATTCCAGGCTGCAGCTGAATGTGGGAAGCGGCTAGCTGTAGAATTACGAGTCTGCTGTTGCTGAGCACAGGGTTATGAGTTCCCTTATTCCTTTAAGTCTGCTTGTTCTTGATAGAACACAGACAGAATGCTTCCTATGATTTGGTATCTTCCGTATGTTAGTAGGGCTCCTCTGGACACAGATGTGCTTTTGCAGGAGAGCTTTAAACACAGTACAAAGCTGTATGTTTTGCTGTGCTGTAGCTCTATAATAGGAGGCATTTGGAGTTGGTGCCTGTTGAAGGAGATGCTGCTGCAGCATGCTGTGCTTTCCCAGCTCCGCTTCAGCAATTGCTCGGGCTGTGCTGTGACCTAGAGCAGATGTAGGACTTAAAACATTTGGGGTGTTTTAATGTTGTTCCCGGGACACCTGGAAGAGGGGTTCTAGCAAGCATGTGGGTTTTCTGACTAGTTCTGTTCCTGACAGCTTAAGATGAAGCTCTTCCTAATGAAGCTGTATTTTGATACGATACACCTGGCAAGACTTGAGTATCTGCTGCTTGTTGCCATAATGGAGGGTTCTTACATTGATCTTCCTTTTTCTTTTCAACAGCGAATGGACCTGGGAGAATGTACAAAGATCCATGACTTGGCACTGCGAGCAGATTATGAGATTGCAAGTAAAGAGAGAGATCTGTTTTTTGAGCTGGATGTGAGTACGGAGAAATTTTTGTTACTTTTGTGGAAACTGTCTCTTGAAGTTATTTGGCTGAACAATAGAACTCAGTGGGCATTTCGGCTAGCCGTGTTATTTGATGTGTTATCTGACAAGAATGTGCAGCCCCTTCCCGAATGCCGGCTTGACTGCTGACTTGAAATTGTAAAAGTAATTATGGTCCTTGCAACCTCATTAGTCCAGCTAGCTGGGAGGCTCCTCTGGCATACCTTGCATCCCACACCTGCTGCTGTGTACTAGGTCGCTGTAACCTGGTGGCCTGACCCAGAAGGAGATTTGACATTAAAAGCCTTCTGCTTTGTGGTTTCACTTTTGCTAGATTTAGCTTTCTGTGATGGAACAGATCAAGTGGAAGAACAATTCTGTCTTTCCTTTTCATGTTATTCCAGGGCCTTTGTCTTTGTATCTGTCACTCATGCGTTGGAAGTTCCAGTGCAAAGTAGTTTTCATGTGAGCATCCTGTTATGTGTCAGAGTAATGGAACTATGTCAGGTTTCAGGCAGATGACAGACTCAAGGGCAGGCGTCAAATTTTACTTTTTCTGCAAAGTGTGATATATTTTTTTTCTCAAGGTATCCATTCTTGAGGTTGGTTATGAATTATACAGGGATTACACCAGCTAGCTGTTGGCTGTCAAAGCTAGATCTGGCACGGAGAGCATCTTTATTCACAATTCTTTGTCTGAACTTGCAGGCAATGGATCACCTGGAATCCTTCATCGCAGAGTGTGATAGGAGAACAGAACTGGCCAAGAAACGCCTGGCTGAAACACAGGAAGAGATCAGTGCAGAAGTGTCTGCAAAGGTATTGTCCTCTCATTAAACGTTTATTCTGAAAATCTGCGCAAGGGCACTGGTGCGCTGTTGTCTCTGACATCATTGATACTGGGAAGTTAGGCTCCACAAAGGCTTTGTGGATTCCAGCCGTCCTCCTCAAATGCTATTCTGGCCGTTCTTGTGACAAACTTCTGGATTCAGAGGGCCGTAGTAGCATAATGTGAATGCTAAAATAGATAACTTTGGCATGGCAATAGAGCAT